>NC_088832.1:36557373-36774752 GCF_904066995.2 Poecilia reticulata
CATGCCCGTCCTCAGTCATGCCCGTCCTCTGTCGTGGCCGTCCTCTGTCGTGGCCGTCCCCGGTCGTGGCCGTCCTCGGTCGTGGCCGTCCTCAGTCGTGCCCGTCCTCAGTCATGGCCGTCCTCTGTCGTGGCCGTCCTCTGTCGTGGCCGTCCCCGGTCGTGGCCGTCCACGGTCGTGGCCGTCCCCGGTCGTGGCCGTCCTCAGTCGTGGCCGTCCCCGGTCGTGGCCGTCCTCAGTCATGCCCGTCCTCAGTCATGGCCGTCCTCGGTCGTGGCCGTCCTCGGTCGTGGCCGTCCTCAGTCATGCCCGTCCTCAGTCATGGCCGTCCTCTGTCGTGGCCGTCCACGGTCGTGGCCGTCCCCGGTCGTGGCCGTCCTCTGTCGTGGCCGTACCCGGTCGTTGCCGTCCCCGGTCGTGGCCGTCCCCGGTCGTGGCCGTCCCCGGTCGTGGCCGTCCTCAGTTATGGCCGTCCCCGGTCGTGGCCGTCCTCAGTCATGCCCGTCCTCAGTCATGGCCGTCCTCGGTCGTGGCCGTCCTCGGTCGTGGCCGTCCTCAGTCATGCCCGTCCTCAGTCATGGCCGTCCTCTGTCATGGCCGTCCACGGTCGTGGCCGTCCCCGGTCGTGGCCGTCCTCTGTCGTGGCCGTCCCCGGTCGTGGCCGTCCTCGGTCGTGGCCGTCCTCGGTCGTGGCCGTCCTCAGTCATGCCCGTCCTCAGTCATGGCCGTCCTCTGTCGTGGCCGTCCACGGTCGTTGCCGTCCCCGGTCGTGGCCGTCCTCAGTTATGGCCGTCCCCGGTCGTGGCCGTCCTCAGTCATGCCCGTCCTCGGTCGTGGCCGTCCTCGGTCGTGGCCGTCCTCGGTCGTGGCCGTCCTCAGTCGTGGCCGTCCTCTGTCGTGGCCGTCCCCGGTCGTGGCCGTCCTCAGTCGTGGCCGTCCTCGGTCATGCCCGTCCTCAGTCATGGCCGTCCTCTGTCGTGGCCGTCCTCTGTCGTGGCCGTCCCCGGTCGTGGCCGTCCTCAGTCGTGGCCGTCCTCAGTCGTGGCCGTCCTCAGTCGTGGCCGTCCTCAGTCATGGCCGTCCTCTGTCGTGGCCGTCCTCGGTCGTGGCCGTCCCCGGTCGTGGCCGTCCTCTGTCGTGGCCGTACCCGGTCGTTGCCGTCCCCGGTCGTGGCCGTCCCCGGTCGTGGCCGTCCTCAGTTATGGCCGTCCCCGGTCGTGGCCGTCCTCAGTCATGCCCGTCCTCAGTCATGGCCGTCCTCGGTCGTGGCCGTCCTCGGTCGTGGCCGTCCTCAGTCATGCCCGTCCTCAGTCATGGCCGTCCTCTGTCGTGGCCGTCCTCGGTCGTGGCCGTCCCCGGTCGTGGCCGTCCTCAGTCGTGGCCGTCCTCGGTCGTGGCCGTCCTCGGTCGTGGCCGTCCTCGGTCGTGGCCGTCCTCAGTCATGCCCGTCCTCAGTCATGGCCGTCCTCTGTCGTGGCCGTCCACGGTCGTTGCCGTCCCCGGTCGTGGCCGTCCTCAGTTATGGCCGTCCCCGGTCGTGGCCGTCCTCAGTCATGCCCGTCCTCGGTCGTGGCCGTCCTCGGTCGTGGCCGTCCTCGGTCGTGGCCGTCCTCAGTCATGGCCGTCCTCTGTCGTGGCCGTCCCCGGTCGTGGCCGTCCTCAGTCGTGGCCGTCCTCGGTCATGCCCGTCCTCAGTCATGGCCGTCCTCTGTCGTGGCCGTCCTCTGTCGTGGCCGTCCCCGGTCGTGGCCGTCCTCAGTCGTGGCCGTCCTCGGTCATGCCCGTCCTCAGTCATGGCCGTCCTCTGTCGTGGCCGTCCTCTGTCGTGGCCGTCCCCGGTCGTGGCCGTCCTCAGTCATGGCCGTCCTCGGTCATGGCCGTCCTCAGTCATGGCCGTCCTCTGTCGTGGCCGTCCTCAGTCATGCCCGTCCTCGGTCGTGGCCGTCCTCAGTCGTGGCCGTCCTCGGTCATGCCCGTCCTCAGTCATGCCCGTCCTCTGTCGTGGCCGTCCTCTGTCGTGGCCGTCCCCGGTCGTGGCCGTCCTCGGTCGTGGCCGTCCTCGGTCGTGCCCGTCCTCAGTCATGGCCGTCCTCTGTCGTGGCCGTCCTCTGTCGTGGCCGTCCCCGGTCGTGGCCGTCCTCGGTCGTGGCCGTCCCCGGTCGTGGCCGTCCTCAGTTATGGCCGTCCCCGGTCGTGGCCGTCCTCAGTCATGCCCGTCCTCAGTCATGGCCGTCCTCGGTCGTGGCCGTCCTCGGTCGTGGCCGTCCTCAGTCATGCCCGTCCTCAGTCATGGCCGTCCTCTGTCGTGGCCGTCCACGGTCGTGGCCGTCCCCGGTCGTGGCCGTCCTCTGTCGTGGCCGTACCCGGTCGTTGCCGTCCCCGGTCGTGGCCGTCCCCGGTCGTGGCCGTCCCCGGTCGTGGCCGTCCTCAGTTATGGCCGTCCCCGGTCGTGGCCGTCCTCAGTCATGCCCGTCCTCAGTCATGGCCGTCCTCGGTCGTGGCCGTCCTCAGTCATGCCCGTCCTCAGTCATGGCCGTCCTCTGTCGTGGCCGTCCACGGTCGTGGCCGTCCCCGGTCGTGGCCGTCCTCTGTCGTGGCCGTACCCGGTCGTGGCCGTCCTCGGTCGTGGCCGTCCTCGGTCGTGGCCGTCCTCAGTCATGCCCGTCCTCAGTCATGGCCGTCCTCTGTCGTGGCCGTCCACGGTCGTTGCCGTCCCCGGTCGTGGCCGTCCTCAGTTATGGCCGTCCCCGGTCGTGGCCGTCCTCAGTCATGCCCGTCCTCGGTCGTGGCCGTCCTCGGTCGTGGCCGTCCTCGGTCGTGGCCGTCCTCAGTCATGGCCGTCCTCTGTCGTGGCCGTCCCCGGTCGTGGCCGTCCTCAGTCGTGGCCGTCCTCGGTCATGCCCGTCCTCAGTCATGGCCGTCCTCTGTCGTGGCCGTCCTCTGTCGTGGCCGTCCCCGGTCGTGGCCGTCCTCAGTCATGGCCGTCCTCGGTCATGCCCGTCCTCAGTCATGGCCGTCCTCTGTCGTGGCCGTCCTCTGTCGTGGCCGTCCCCGGTCGTGGCCGTCCTCAGTCGTGGCCGTCCTCGGTCATGGCCGTCCTCAGTCATGGCCGTCCTCTGTCGTGGCCGTCCTCAGTCATGGCCGTCCTCGGTCGTGGCCGTCCTCGGTCGTGGCCGTCCTCAGTCGTGGCCGTCCTCTCTCAGTACATCCAGACCGACACTGTAGCACTTTAGCTTAGCTCGCTAAGACAGCAGCTGCAGGTGAATGAATGTAATGTCATCAGGTGTTTTCTGCGATTGATTGGTTCAGTAATTAACTGGATAACTGATCAGTAAATATTATTATTGATTTTATCTGCCAATATATCACCAACACTTTTTCTCCTGCATTGACATATTTAGTCGTCGGTCTATCAGGAGCTGCTGGTTCTGTGTGGCTGGATGTGGACCATGGTTGTCATGGCAACGGCCACACAAACAGCAACAGCTGTGGGTCATCCAGGAAGTTCAAGAGCTGAGAAACAGATGTTTATGTTCCAGTTTACAAACATTCTGGTTGTTTACAAACATTCCGGTTGTTTACAAACATCCCGGTTGTTTACAAACATTCTGGTTGTTTTTCTGCAGATAATCAAACCGATTGATTCTTGATAGCTTCCGCCTCACTAGGAGCAGAATGTGACCTCTGACCTTATCATGTTTCCATCCGTTTGAATCCGGTCTGCCTGACTGTGGCTGTGTGTTGACCTCTGACCTGAAGCTCTGGGAGCTGCCCAGCTTTGTCCTCCTCCTCCTCTTCCTCTGCCTCGCTGCCCCGCCCCTGATGCGGGACAGGCTGTCGTCATGGCAACCGGGTAAACAGACGATAACAAGCGCCTCGGAGCGCGCCTTGGACCAGAGGACAGACGGAGACAGACGCAGGAGGACGTGAGACATCAAGGAGCTCAGGTTTGAACTTTGACCTTCTGGGAAACTTTATTAGTTTTTAAAGTTTTAACTTTGAAAGGATTTCCTGGTAAACCTGCTGGGTTCTGGTGTCTTGGTACAGCTTGAGTCCTGCAGGGAGAACTGGATTAAAACTGTGTGTGTGTGTGTGTGTGTGTGTGTGTGTGTGTGTGTGTGTGTGTGTGTGTGTGTGTGTGTGTGGTTGCCATCAGATACCCTGACACTGTTAGCACTGCAGCAAAACAGTTGGAAGGATTTTATTGATGATTTGAATCTGACCTGATTTTTATGATCACAAATGTCTCATGAATTAGTCTGCAGAGGTCAGAGGTCATGAATCTGCATTAATATGATGCCATCTACTGTGGGGGAGGGAAGGGTCCTTGTAGTTCTGGTCAAGTTGCTCCAGAAGGCTGCAGAGGTTCTGTTCTGATCAGCGGTTCTGACTCAGGATGAGTCTGGTCGACCCGGTTCTACTAGAATCTATAGAGTTGGTCTGAACTGGGCTGAACTGGGCTGAACTGATCTGAACTGGGCTGAACTGGGCTGAACTGGGCCGGTGAGAATGTAACTTAACGTTGGTCAGAGATCAGCGACAGAATAACTTCAATCACCGTTTCAAAGATTTCATTCAGTGACGTCAGTTCTTTTCTTTCTGCCCCTCATCTTCCTCACCTGGTGACATTAAGAGGTTTTAACCTGATTGGCTTGTTTTACATGAAGCTCTGTGGTGATTGGACAGCTGGAGAACCCAGAGAGAACTGCAACGCCATGCAGGCTTCCTATTGGACGAAGGAATCAAACCGTGAAGGCAACAAACTGCTGCAACATTTAGAAACTCAGCAGAGCAACAGTCCTCCTGGCCAGCAGGGGGCGACAGAAGAGAGGAAAAACTTTAACAGGAAGAAACCTCCAGCAAAACCAACTGAAATATTCAGGGCGTCGCCTCCCACTGGAACCAGAACCTCCGGTACCAGCAGTCTGGCACCAGAGGGTCTGAGATGGATCTGATTATTTAAGGTTTCATATGTGAGAATATGAGATTATAATCTGGATTAACAAGAAGATGATGAAGAGCTAAAGAAATCTGATCTGGGCTTTTAGTTTCCATCAGAACATATATTGGATCAACTGCATCAGAACAGATTCCTCACTGAGGAGCCAAGTGACCTCTGACCTCTCCATGTCAAAAGTGAAGGTCGTTAGACCCAGAGCTCAGCACTGAGCCTTAGCACCGCCCACTTTGGCTCAGCTCAGCAGTGATTGGCTGAGCACTTCAGACACACACACACAAGTTTAAAAACTAAGAGTTAAAGTATTAAAATCATAAAAAGGAACAGTAAACTGGTAGTAAACTGGTGATAAACTGGTAGTAAACTGGTGATAAACTGGTGATAAACTGGTAGTAAACTGGTGATAAACTGGTAGTAAACTGGTGATAAACTGGTAGTAAACTGGTGATAAACTGGTGATAAACTGGTAGTAAACTGGTGATAAACTGGTGATAAACTGGTGATAAACTGGTGATAAACTGGTGATAAACTGGTAGTAAACTGGTGATAAACTGGTGATAAACTGGTAGTAAACTGGTGATAAACTGGTGATAAACTGGTAGTAAACTGGTGATAAACTGGTAGTAAACTGGTGATAAACTGGTAGTAAACTGGTGATAAACTGGTAGTAAACTGGTGATAAACTGGTAGTAAACTGGTAGTAAACTGGTGATAAACTGGTAGTTAACTGGTAATAAACTGGTAGTAAACTGGTGATAAACTGGTAGTTAACTGGTGATAAACTGGTGATAAACTGGTAGTAAACTGGTGATAAACTGGTAGTTAACTGGTGATAAACTGGTAGTTAACTGGTGATAAACTGGTAGTAAACTGGTGATAAACTGGTAGTTAACTGGTGATAAACTGGTAGTAAACTGGTAGTAAACTGGTAATAAACTGGTAGTAAACTGGTGATAAACTGGTAGTAAACTGGTGATAAACTGGTAGTAAACTGGTGATAAACTGGTAGTAAACTGGTGATAAACTGGTAGTAAATTGGTAGTAAACTGGTAATAAACTGGTGATAAACTGGTGATAAACTGGTAGTAAATTGGTAGTAAACTGGTAATAAACTGGTAGTAAACTGGTGATAAACTGGTAGTTAACTGGTGATAAACTGGTAGTAAACTGGTGATAAACTGGTAGTAAACTGGTGATAAACTGGTAGTAAATTGGTAGTAAACTGGTAGTAAACTGGTGATAAACTGGTAGTAAACTGGTAGTAAACTGGTAATAAACTGGTAGTAAACTGGTGATAAACTGGTAGTTAACTGGTGATAAACTGGTAGTAAACTGGTGATAAACTGGTAGTAAACTGGTGATAAACTGGTAGTAAATTGGTGATAAACTGGTAGTAAACTGGTGATAAACTGGTGATAAACTGGTAGTAAACTGGTGATAAACTGGTGATAAACTGGTAGTAAACTGGTGATAAACTGGTGATAAACTGGTGATTAACTGGTAGTAAATTGGTGATAAACTGGTAGTAAACTGGTGATAAACTGGTGATAAACTGGTAGTAAACTGGTGATAAACTGGTGATAAACTGGTAGTAAACTGGTGATAAACTGGTGATAAACTGGTAGTAAACTGGTGATAAACTGGTAGTAAACTGGTGATAAACTGGTAGTAAACTGGTGATAAACCGGTAGTAAACTGGTAATAAACTGGTGATAAACTGGTAGTAAACTGGTGATAAACTGGTAGTAAACTGGTGATAAACTGGTAGTAAACTGGTGATAAACTGGTAGTAAACTGGTAGTAAACTGGTGATAAACTGGTAGTAAACTGGTGATAAACTGGTAGTTAACTGGTGATAAACTGGTGATAAACTTGCAGTAAACTGGTAGTTAACTGGTAATAAACTGGTAGTAAACTGGTAATAAACTGGTGATAAACTGGTAGTAAACTGGTGATAAACTGGTAGTAAACTGGTGATAAACTGGTAGTAAACTGGTGATAAACTGGTGATAAACTGGTAGTAAACTGGTGATAAACTGGTGATAAACTGGTAGTAAACTGGTGATAAACTGGTGATAAACTGGTGATTAACTGGTAGTAAATTGGTGATAAACTGGTAGTAAACTGGTGATAAACTGGTGATAAACTGGTAGTAAACTGGTGATAAACTGGTGATAAACTGGTAGTAAACTGGTGATAAACTGGTGATAAACTGGTAGTAAACTGGTGATAAACTGGTAGTAAACTGGTGATAAACTGGTAGTAAACTGGTGATAAACTGGTAGTAAACTGGTGATAAACCGGTAGTAAACTGGTAATAAACTGGTGATAAACTGGTAGTAAACTGGTGATAAACTGGTAGTAAACTGGTGATAAACTGGTAGTAAACTGGTGATAAACTGGTAGTAAACTGGTAGTAAACTGGTGATAAACTGGTAGTAAACTGGTGATAAACTGGTAGTTAACTGGTGATAAACTGGTGATAAACTTGCAGTAAACTGGTAGTTAACTGGTAATAAACTGGTAGTAAACTGGTAATAAACTGGTGATAAACTGGTAGTAAACTGGTGATAAACTGGTAGTAAACTGGTGATAAACTGGTAGTAAACTGGTGATAAACTGGTAGTAAACTGGTGATAAACTGGTAGTAAACTGGTAATAAACTGGTGATAAACTGGTAGTAAACTGGTGATAAACTGGTAGTAAACTGGTGATAAACTGGTAGTAAACTGGTGATAAACTGGTAGTAAACTGGTGATAAACTGGTAGTAAACTGGTGATAAACTGGTGATAAACTGGTGATAAACTGGTAGTAAACTGGTGATAAACTGGTGATAAACTGGTAGTAAACTGGTGATAAACTGGTGATAAACTGGTAGTAAACTGGTGATAAACTGGTAGTAAACTGGTGATAAACTGGTAGTAAACTGGTGATAAACTGGTAGTAAACTGGTAGTAAACTGGTGATAAACTGGTGATAAACTGGTAGTAAACTGGTGATAAACTGGTAGTAAACTGGTGATAAACTGGTAGTAAACTGGTGATAAACTGGTGATAAACTGGTAGTAAACTGGTGATAAACTGGTAGTAAACTGGTGATAAACTGGTAGTAAACTGGTGATAAACTGGTAGTAAACTGGTAGTAAACTGGTGATAAACTGGTAGTAAACTGGTGATAAACTGGTGATAAACTGGTAGTAAACTGGTGATAAACTGGTGATAAACTGGTAGTAAACTGGTGATAAACTGGTAGTAAACTGGTGATAAACTGGTAGTAAACTGGTGATAAACTGGTAGTAAACTGGTGATAAACTGGTAGTAAACTGGTAGTAAACTGGTGATAAACTGGTAGTAAACTGGTAGTAAACTGGTGATAAACTGGTAGTAAACTGGTGATAAACTGGTAGTAAACTGGTGATAAACTGGTAGTAAACTGGTGATAAACTGGTAGTAAACTGGTAGTAAACTGGTGATAAACTGGTAGTAAACTGGTAGTAAACTGGTGATAAACTGGTAGTAAACTGGTGATAAACTGGTGATAAACTGGTGATAAACTGGTAGTAAACTGGTGATAAACTGGTGATAAACTGGTGATAAACTGGTAGTAAACTGGTGATAAACTGGTGATAAACTGGTGATAAACTGGTAGTAAACTGGTGATAAACTGGTAGTAAACTGGTGATAAACTGGTAGTTAACTGGTAATAAACTGGTAGTAAACTGGTGATAAACTGGTAGTTAACTGGTGATAAACTGGTGATAAACTGGTAGTAAACTGGTGATAAACTGGTAGTTAACTGGTGATAAACTGGTAGTTAACTGGTGATAAACTGGTAGTAAACTGGTGATAAACTGGTAGTTAACTGGTGATAAACTGGTAGTAAACTGGTAGTAAACTGGTAATAAACTGGTAGTAAACTGGTGATAAACTGGTAGTTAACTGGTGATAAACTGGTAGTAAACTGGTGATAAACTGGTAGTAAACTGGTGATAAACTGGTAGTAAATTGGTAGTAAACTGGTAATAAACTGGTGATAAACTGGTGATAAACTGGTAGTAAATTGGTAGTAAACTGGTAATAAACTGGTAGTAAACTGGTGATAAACTGGTAGTTAACTGGTGATAAACTGGTAGTAAACTGGTGATAAACTGGTAGTAAACTGGTGATAAACTGGTAGTAAATTGGTAGTAAACTGGTAGTAAACTGGTGATAAACTGGTAGTAAACTGGTAGTAAACTGGTAATAAACTGGTAGTAAACTGGTGATAAACTGGTAGTTAACTGGTGATAAACTGGTAGTAAACTGGTGATAAACTGGTAGTAAACTGGTGATAAACTGGTAGTAAATTGGTGATAAACTGGTAGTAAACTGGTGATAAACTGGTGATAAACTGGTAGTAAACTGGTGATAAACTGGTGATAAACTGGTAGTAAACTGGTGATAAACTGGTGATAAACTGGTGATAAACTGGTAGTAAACTGGTAGTAAACTGGTGATAAACTGGTAGTAAACTGGTGATAAACTGGTAGTAAACTGGTGATAAACTGGTAGTAAACTGGTGATAAACTGGTAGTAAA
Source organism: Poecilia reticulata (assembly GCF_904066995.2). Classification (NCBI taxonomy): domain Eukaryota; kingdom Metazoa; phylum Chordata; class Actinopteri; order Cyprinodontiformes; family Poeciliidae; genus Poecilia; species Poecilia reticulata. Next base: position 36,566,908 of record NC_088832.1, read on the forward strand.
CTGGTAGTAAACTGGTGATAAACTGGTAGTAAACTGGTAGTAAACTGGTGATAAACTGGTAGTAAACTGGTGATAAACTGGTGATAAACTGGTAGTAAACTGGTAGTAAACTGGTGATAAACTGGTAGTAAACTGGTGATAAACTGGTAGTAAACTGGTGATAAACTGGTAGTAAACTGGTGATAAACTGGTAGTAAACTGGTGATAAACTGGTAATAAACTGGTAGTAAACTGGTGATAAGCTGGTAGTAAACTGGTGATAAACTGGTAGTAAACTGGTGATAAACTGGTAGTTAACTGGTAATAAACTGGTAGTAAACTGGTGATAAACTGGTGATAAACTGGTAGTAAACTGGTGATAAACTGGTAGTAAACTGGTGATAAACTGGTAGTAAACTGGTGATAAACTGGTAGTTAACTGGTGATAAACTGGTAGTAAACTGGTGATAAACTGGTAATAAACTGGTAGTAAACTGGTGATAAACTGGTAGTTAACTGGTGATAAACTTGCAGTAAACTGGTAATAAACTGGTGATAAACTTGCAGTAAACTGGTGATAAACTGGTAGTAAACTGGTGATAAACCGGTAGTAAACTGGTAATAAACTGGTGATAAACTGGTAGTAAACTGGTGATAAACTGGTAGTAAACTGGTGATAAACTGGTAGTAAACTGGTGATAAACTGGTAGTAAACTGGTAGTAAACTGGTGATAAACTGGTGATAAACTGGTAGTAAACTGGTGATAAACTGGTAGTAAACTGGTGATAAACTGGTAATAAACTGGTGATAAACTTGCAGTAAACTGGTGATAAACTGGTAGTAAACTGGTGATAAACCGGTAGTAACTGGTAAACTGGTATAAACTGGTAGTAAACTGGTGATAAAACGGTGTAACTGGTAATAAACTGGTGATAAACTGGTAGTAAACTGGTAGTAAACTGGTGATAAACTGGTGATAAACTGGTAGTAAACTGGTGATAAACTGGTAGTAAACTGGTGATAAACTGGTAGTAAACTGGTGATAAACTGGTAGTAAACTGGTGATAAACTGGTAGTAAACTGGTGATAAACTGGTAGTAAACTGGTAGTAAACTGGTGATAAACTGGTAGTAAACTGGTGATAAACTGGTAGTAAACTGGTGATAAACTGGTAGTAAACTGGTGATAAACTGGTAGTAAACTGGTGATAAACTGGTAGTAAACTGGTGATAAACTGGTAGTAAACTGGTGATAAACTGGTGATAAACTGGTAGTAAACTGGTGATAAACTGGTAGTAAACTGGTGATAAACTGGTAGTAAACTGGTGATAAACTGGTAGTAAACTGGTGATAAACTGGTAGTAAACTGGTGATAAACTGGTGATAAACTGGTAGTAAACTGGTGATAAACTGGTGATAAACTGGTGATAAACTGGTAGAAAACTGGTGATAAACTGGTAGTAAACTGGTGATAAACTGGTAGTAAACTGGTGATAAACTGGTAGTAAACTGGTGATAAACTGGTAGTAAACTGGTGATAAACTGGTTAAACTGGTGATAAACTGGTAGTAAACTGGTGATAAACTGGTAGTAAACTGGTGATAAACTGGTGATAAACTGGTAGTAAACTGGTGATAAACTGGTAGTAAACTGGTGATAAACTGGTAGTAAACTGGTGATAAACTGGTAGTAAACTGGTAGTAAACTGGTGATAAACTGGTAGTAAACTGGTGATAAACTGGTAGTAAACTGGTGATAAACTGGTGATAAACTGGTAGTAAACTGGTGATAAACTGGTGATAAACTGGTAGTAAACTGGTGATAAACTGGTAGTAAACTGGTGATAAACTGGTAGTAAACTGGTAGTAAACTGGTGATAAACTGGTAGTAAACTGGTAGTAAACTGGTGATAAACTGGTAGTAAACTGGTGATAAACTGGTAGTAAACTGGTGATAAACTGGTAGTAAACTGGTGATAAACTGGTAGTAAACTGGTAGTAAACTGGTGATAAACTGGTAGTAAACTGGTAGTAAACTGGTGATAAACTGGTAGTAAACTGGTAGTAAACTGGTGATAAACTGGTAGTAAACTGGTGATAAACTGGTAGTTAACTGGTAATAAACTGGTAGTAAACTGGTGATAAACTGGTAGTAAACTGGTGATAAACTGGTAGTAAACTGGTGATAAACTGGTAGTAAACTGGTAGTAAACTGGTGATAAACTGGTAGTAAACTGGTGATAAACTGGTAGTAAACTGGTGATAAACTGGTAGTAAACTGGTGATAAACTGGTAGTTAACTGGTAATAAACTGGTAGTAAACTAGTGATAAACTGGTAGTTAACTGGTGATAAACTGGTAGTAGACTGGTGATAAACTGGTAGTTAACTGGTGATAAACTGGTAGTAAACTGGTGATAAACTGGTAGTTAACTGGTAATAAACTGGTAGTAAACTGGTGATAAACTGGTAGTTAACTGGTGATAAACTTGCAGTAAACTGGTAATAAACTGGTGATAAACTTGCAGTAAACTGGTGATAAACTGGTAGTAAACTGGTGATAAACTGGTAGTAAACTGGTAATAAACTGGTGATAAACTGGTAGTAAACTGGTGATAAACTGGTAGTAAACTGGTGATAAACTGGTAGTAAACTGGTGATAAACTGGTAGTAAACTGGTAGTAAACTGGTGATAAACTGGTGATAAACTGGTAGTAAACTGGTGATAAACTGGTAGTAAACTGGTGATAAACTGGTAGTAAACTGGTGATAAACTGGTAGTAAACTGGTAGTAAACTGGTGATAAACTGGTAGTAAACTGGTGATAAACTGGTAGTAAACTGGTAATAAACTGGTAATAAACTGGTAATAAACTGGTGATAAACTGCAGTACAGATCCAGTTTGTTTACTGGGAAACTGGGAGGCAGGAATCTGTCTCACCAGGAGGAACTCATCTGATTGGCTGCATATTGTGGGTCGACCAGAATCCATCTGGTTCACGTTTAAAGAACAGAACAAATCAGAACTGGACCCTAACCTTAGAGACGGTTCTGATCTGTTATGGAATGCTTTGTTGATTTCTGAGATCTTCTGCCTCCTTCCTGCTGTCAGACGGGTTCTGTTCCAGTTTTCACATGTAAATGCTCAGTGACGGTGCGTTCACTGACCTTTGCTCTCCTTCAGCAGTCATCTCATCATGGCGGTCAGTTCGGACGTGGAGCCGCTCTTTGTGGCCTTCAAGAAGTTCTCCATCTACGGAGACCCGAAGGCGAGCGGCAGGGAGCTGACCGGGAAGGCCTGGGCCAAGTTGTGCAAGGACTGCCAGGTCATCGATGGGAAGAGCGTCACCGGCACCGACGTGGACATCGTCTTCTCCAAAGTGAAGTGAGTTTCTCTGCAGCGGATCCACATCGGACAGGGTCTCCTCTCATGACTCTCGAACAAGCAGCAGATTCAGTTTGGCACTGGATTCATTGGAGGTTCTGGAGCGAATTAAGGTTCCGGTGAAGGTCTGAGATGAAGGTTGTTGATGGAATATCTCTGTCTTCCAGACAGAGGTCGGCTCGGGTCATCACGTACAAGGAGTTCCAGCAGGCGCTGGAAGAACTGGCTCCCAAGAGGTTCAAAGGTCAAACTAAACAGGCAGCGCTGCAGTCCATTCACAAGCTGGTGGAGGGCCAAGAGCCGACCAACGTCGGCGTGACGGTGAGTCTTTATGAAGACGTGTCACATTTAGTTTCTGTTTCCAACTGGACAGAAACAGAAAGCTTCTAGAAACGCTGGACCGGGTGAGTTCAGAGCAGAAAATGTCTGACCCTCGATTAGCTTCTGCTAATCTGACTTTCTGAGAAGCAAAGATGTTCAGAGGAAAATCACTGAAAATTCATCACGAAGGCTGGAATAAACCTGAAGGCGTCCAGCTGGTTCACTCGCAAGATTTAGAAACCGATGTTCAAACCTAGAGCTCCGCCCCCGCAGCCACAGAGCTTCCTGGACGTAGCAGGTTTGGTCATATTGTGGGACGTTGAGCCTCTTGGCAGGAGCAACACTTCACACACAAACCCTTTTCACTCAAAAACATCCAGGTGTTACAGAAAATCGCTCGAGACCCAACATCAGTTCAGAGTAAACAAAGATGGCCGACTACGACGAAGCAGTTTGTTACTATATTTAATGGACAAAACGATACAAAGACGTCTCCAACGTCCACTAAAATTTCTGCTCCTCCACGTTGTTTTATCTTTTGAGTTTTGGATTCTCCTGTGTTTCCATCACCTCACTTTCTGATTGGCTAAATGTCAGATTCAACATGCGTTGTTCTCTCATGCTGGATGTCGGGTCAAGACGACCCCACATGTTGAATATCTCCGATCTTAAATCGCCCTTCTGAGTGAAACTCTGAACACTCGGCAGGAAAATCTCCTCATACTAACTTTAAAACTGATAATTGGAGCGTCTTTGAGATGCTGGAAGGAGGAAATGGGGATGATGTGAACCGTGTGGGCCGAGCGTTAAGTTCGTCTGGTGTCCCTTAATTCTGCCCTGCTGACGTTTTCCATCTTCGTTAAACTGGGAGACCCAACAATGTCGGAAGAGACGATGCTACTTTTCTGTTCTGGGGATCATAAGATCCTCCAGCTGCTGTTTAACCAAACAGTCATTCACTGTTGGATTGAATTCTTCATAATCTGTCTTCCACTTAGAATCATGAGTATTGAAGTGTTTTTGAAATCTATTTTTAACTAAATATTTCTGATCAAATTAATCTTAAAGTCAGGAACTCTTAACTTTTCTGACCCATTCTGCTGAGCAGACAGGAAGTAGCTTCACTTGTCCCCCAATTTCCTTCCTGTCCTCTCTGTCCCTCAGAAAGTGGCGAAGACGGCAACGGTGGACCGTCTGACTGACACGTCCCGCTACACCGGCTCCCACAAGGAGCGCTTCGACGACAGCGGCCGGGGCAAAGGTCGCGAAGGCCGCGAAGACCTGGTGGAGCACACGGGCTACGTGAACGCGTACAAGGACGCCGGAACGTATGACAGCAAGCTGAAGGACGCTGACAAGTGAGGAGACGCCCCCTGCTGGAAGCTCAGAGGAAGTTCTCTGGGACTGGACCAAACCCTGCATGGAGGGAGCTGGACAGACCTCCAGGAATTAATATTAATTAATATATGTATTAATTAATAAACAACATTTAGAGCTTCTAGCTTCACGATGTCTCCCTCCTGTAATAAACGTCTCATTTAATGGAGTTCATGAAAATCTGATTTTTTAAATCACTGTTAGATTTGAGGTGAATAGAAAATGTTCAGTTGGAGAAAAAATATCTTCAGATGATTTTAATTATATAAATTAGAAGCTCAAAAATCTAAAAAGTTTAATATTCAAAGAGGAAATTATTTATTCTGGTAGAAAAAATGTCCAACAGCAGCCAACATTTTGCAGGTGTGTGGCGCCCCTAGTGGCAGAGGTAAGCTACAGCTGGTCAACCCATCAGATTAAACATTTTAATGATTTCAGATGATGATTGTTGCTCAGTTTTTATGAAACGTTGTTGGATTTAGAAGAAATAACCAGATTCTGGGTTCATCCAGACATTTACTCGATTCTTTATTGAAATAATATTTGAAAAGTAAAGTAAATGCAACTTCTAAAAAAAAGACAAATCTGTAAATGTTTCAGTAAAAATGTTTAAATAACGCAGGAAGTTAAATCTGCTCATTTTCATCAATCCAACTAAAACCTGAGAGCAGCTGAAGGTCCAGAGGAATCAAGACGGGAGGTCATCTGGATAAACTGTAGAGACCACCTCTAGGGATCCAGACCACCTCTAGGGGTCCAGACCACCTCTAGGGATCCAGACCACCTCTAGGGATCCAGACCACCTCTAGGGATCCAGACCACCTCTAGGGATCCAGACCACCTCTAGGGGTCCAGACCACCTCTAGGGATCCAGACCACCTCTAGGGATCCAGACCACCTCTAGGGATCCAGACCACCTCTAGGGATCCAGACCACCTCTAGGGATCCAGACCACCTCTAGGGATCCAGACCACCTCTAGGGATCCAGACCACCTCAAGGGATCCAGACCACCTCTAGGGATCCAGACCACCTCTAGGGATCCAGACCACCTTCAGGGATCCAGAGAACTGAAACTGAGCAGTGAGGAAACAGGAAGACCTACAGAAAGCAGGAAGTGATCCAAACTCCACCAGGAAATGATGACTCAACAGAAAATAGTTTGATTCAACAAAAACTTTATTCTGAAAACTACAAAAACATAACTTCAATATTTGCAGCAGGAAATCTGATTATTAAAATTCAAGTAAAAACCAGAAGAATCTTCCTGAAGACAAGATGACCTTTGACCTTCCTTCAGCTTCCTGTTGGTCCGGCTGACGAACAGCAGACATGAAGCCTTGGGGATCCAGCTGGCCGGTTCTGATCATGACTCAGTCCATTCTCTTTTCACAGCTAGATCCCCGTGTCCGGCGGACGGTCCAGTCTGTCCTGGAACCACACCGTGTCCGGCGGACGGTCCAGTCTGTCCTGGAACCACACCGTGTCCGGCGGACGGTCCAGTCTGTCCTGGAACCACACCGTGTCCGGCGGACGGTCCAGTCTGTCCTGGAACCACACCGTGTCCGGCGGACGGTCCAGTCTGTCCTGGAACCACACCGTGTCCGGCGGACATCATCTGGAGCTTCTGGAGACGCTCGTTGCGCCGCAGCGCATCCAGCCACTTGTGGCTGCGCTTGTGATTGGCTCGGATCAGCGCTGTGGCGAACATCTCCCCGCAGGCGTCACACTGGTACCCGGCGTGAACCCGCTGGTGGCCCTTCAGGGAGACGGCCAGCTTGAAGGCTGCTCCGCACTCGCCACAGATGAACGGCTTCAGGTCCGAGTGGATGACCTGGTGGGACTGCAAACTCTGCTTGGTGACGAAACGTTTGTCACACTGCTGACACCAGAACGGTTTCTCTCCGGTGTGCTGGATCCGGTGCTGTTTCAGCTCAGACAGTGTTTTATATCCCTTCCCACACACGTCACACCGGTACGGTTTCTCACCTGTGTGTGCGCGTCTGTGGACTATCAAGGCGCTGGACTCAGTGAAACACTTCTCACACTCGTCACACTTGTAGGGTTTCTCCCCCGTGTGGAGCCGCTGGTGTTTCTTCAGACTGCTGGACACGGAGAAGGACGCTCCACACTCCACACAGCTGTACGGTTTCTCTCCGGTGTGAATCCGCCGATGGAGCTTCAGGGAGTTCAACACCTTGAAGGAGGCGCCGCAGTCGCCGCAGATGTGTGGTCTCTCCTCGCTGTGGACGATCTGGTGGGCCTTCAGCCTCTCAGCTGACTGGAAGGTTTTACTACACAGCGGACAGCGGTGACCCTTTGACCCCGCTTTCCCTTTACGTTTCTGCTGAACACAAAAAAAACAACATTTGAATGAGTCAGAATCTACATGGAGGAGAAAACAGGTCGTATCTGCACCAATATTTAACCCTAAAAACAAAGAGGGAACCCGAAGGACATCAGTTCCCTTCTGGACCAGGTTCTGATGATCTTATTTATTAAACTCTCTGCTTTCATCATCAAAAATCTAAACCAGCTTTGGTTTTACAGACTGAATACATTTTCAAAGATCACATTAACAGATTAAAACATTTCTCTGCTGTTTCTTCATCAACAAGACGTTTGGAGAGTTGATGGACCAGCAGATCCTCACATCCAGATTGGTCGTCGTCTCCAGTTAAGTTCTGGATGTTTTGGCTCTACTTCCTGCTTTCTTCACCTTGGACTCGTTTTCTTCCCACTTCAGATTCTTCCTCAGGAACTTCACCTCTAAAGGTTTTTTCTTTGGTTGTCCAGACGATCTCCTCTTGCTGCCGATCTGGTTATGGAGGCGTCGACATCATCAAGCTGTCAGAAACGGTTTGTTTTCCAGCAGCAGCAGCTTCAGATCGACTGCAGGGGACAGATGGAGGTTCAGGTCCCGGGGAGCCGCAGACCTCCGGAGGCGGCTCCAATATGGAAGCAGCAGCAGCTCAGATCCTGGAGGCCAAGCGACAGAACCACTGGATCCTCCTCACCTTGTTCTCGTCATTCTGAGGATGTTGGAAGTTTAGTGAACGACAGAACAGAACTGTCCTTCCTCTTGTCTTTGCTTCACAATCCACAAATTAATCAGGAATGTTGATAACAGAGAGGTGGGATTTTAACACATTCATTTAGAATAATTAGTTGCATCAATTTTAATGAGTTGCATATTGAAACCCAGTTAATTGCAATATTTATATATAAATTTTTTCCATGCAACAGTCCCAAGGTGGAACCTTTGTATTCCTGTGTTTCTGGTACAGTCGTAAATGTGATGCACAGCTACGTATAACATTAGCAATGGAAGACGGTTAATTTCTGCTTCTAAATGATGTGACTGGACGATGGAAAACACTATTGATGTGTCGTTGCTCTTCTGCCACCTGAATTGAATCTCTGGGTGATTAACAGGCGTCTGCAGCACCTGATGCTCATTCAGTCATTTGGATCAGCTGTTCTGGAACAGAGGCTCATCTAGAACATGCAGAGCAGGGGGGCTGGGGACCAGGGGGGAGAAACACTGAGCTAAAAGGAGTTAGCCTATCCTATCTAGCCAACCATAGACATGAACACTAGACGCCTCACTGAGTCCATCTTGAATGTGGCAGCAGAGGATCTGAGCTCCTTCAGTCCTTTGCTTTGTGTTTCAACCGTTTTACGAAACAATCTGGATTCATTCTCATTACCTTCCCAGGTCAGGATGAAAGATCAGAATCACTTTGCAGCCAGAAACTCGCTTCTAAACAACCGGAAAATATTTCCTATGTAGCTAGATTGGCCCGAAATAACAGCTGATTGTTAGCGTAGCAGCTAATATAACCTCTGATTGTTAGCGTAGCAGCTAATATAACCGTTGATTGTTAGCATAGCAGCTAATATAACCGCTGATTGTTAGCATAGCAGCTAGTATAACCGCTGATTGTTAGCATAGCAGCTAATATAACCGCTGATTGTTAGCGTAGCAGCTAGTATAACCGCTGATTGTTAGCATAGCAGCTAGTATAACCGCTGATTGTTAGCATAGCAGCTAATATAACCGCTGGTTGTTAGCGTAGCAGCTAATATAACCGTTGATTGTTAGCATAGCAGCTAATATAACCGCTGATTGTTAGCGTAGCAGCTAGTATAACCGCTGATTGTTAGCATAGCAGCTAATATAACCGCTGACTGTTAGCATAGCAGCTAATATAACCGCTGACTGTTAGCATAGCAGCTAATATAACCGCTGACTGTTAGCATAGCAGCTAATATAACCGCTGACTGTTAGCATAGCAGCTAATATAACCGCTGACTGTTAGCATAGCAGCTAATATAACCGCTGATTGTTAGCATAGCAGCTAATATAACCGCTGATTGTTAGCATAGCAGCTAATATAACCGCTGATTGTTAGCATAGCAGCTAATATAACCGCTGACTGTTAGCATAGCAGCTAATATAACCGCTGATTGTTAGCGTAGCAGCTAGTATAACCGCTGATTGTTAGCATAGCAGCTAATATAACCGCTGACTGTTAGCATAGCAGCTAATATAACCGCTGATTGTTAGCGTAGCAGCTACCGCTGGTTGTTAGCATAGCAGCTAATATAGCTGCTGATTGTTAGCACAGCAGCTAATATTACTGCTGATTGTTAGCGTAGCAGCTAATATAAGCGCTGATTGTTAGCATAGCAGCTAATATAACTGCTGACTATTAGTGTAGCAGCTAATATAACCGCTGACTGTTAGCATAGCAGCTAATATAACCGCTGACTGTTAGCATAGCAGCTAATATAACCGCTGATTGTTAGCATAGCAGCTAATATAACCGCTGATTGTTAGCATAGCAGCTAATATAACTGCTGGTTGTTAGCGTAGCAGCTAACGTTTCATCCTGTTTTCTAATGAGAGCTGATGAGAAACGGCTGTTAGAGGAGAAGTGAATTAAAAACCAGAGGATTTAGTGAGTAAAGGTCAGTCAGGATCAGAGCTGGAGCTGCTGGTCTTCAGTCTGTTTCCAGCTCAGCTTCTCCATGTCGGTGTTTAGCTATAAAGATGCTACGAGTCAGAGCCCAACATGCTGAAAATGGCTTTTTATGAATGTGAAGGAAACATTTATGTATTTTCTATTAACTTTGGGATAATTTCTCTTTTCTTCTTGGCTTTAGCCTGTGAACCAGGACGTCTCAGAAGTCATGGAGTTCTCCCAGTGTGACCAGCAGACTGAAGCCTGTGACCAGTGTTCCCAGTATAATGAATAAATGTTTTATTCTTTCACTTTTTGTTGTAAATATCTCAGTCTGAAGTATTATAATACAGCTTATGTAATGAAATAAGAATAATTTACTCTGTTAGAATTATTTTCTCTCTCTGCTGTCAATAGTTGACAAACTATAATAAATATTCTCTGGAAAAAAGTAAGAAAAATATGTAGTTTAATGTTTGACAATGACTGATTTATAAATCTAGTCATTTCTCAATAACGTATAAAAATAAATACAGGAAAATTATTTGTTTCTTGTCTTGAAATGTTAAATGTACATTAAATTATGTAAATATATTCATTAATAAAACACTGTGAAAGTTTCTGTTCATCAATATTAATATAAAATGATCAGAATCTATCAAATCAAACATTGAGCTCTTTATTCAGAAAACTATTAAATAATCACATCAAAAGTTAGAAACTGTCTTTAGTCATTTCTCTGATTGCCAAATATATTAATGTGTGATAAAATGTGTCAATGGCAGAAATTAACTTTATAAAGTTCGGTCCATTTACCTGCATTAGCTACTGGCAGAGATGCCACATTCAATATGGCGGACGCTGTGACGTATCGCAGCAACGGGCCGACCCCCTCCATGACCTTTGACCTGCTCCATGAGGCGTCTATCTGGAGTAACGGTAGTTTGGTTTCATGGCCACTGGGGGCGCACCAGGACACTACAGAGCAGAAGGAGTTTGAATAGAAGTTGTGCTGCAGCTAAATAAAGAAACGCGGTTTTTACCTCTGTCTTCCCTCATATGACGTCAGAATTAAGGACTCAAACGCCTAAAGAGCCGTTTGACTGAGGCGAGGCAGAAACAAGCTGCTGTGACGGACCATGTTCTGGTCAATAAATGGTCAATACGTCAACCCTGAATTAACCGGGAACATTTGAACCACTAAGTTAAACCAGCAGCTGGATTATTCACTGCTGGTGGATCAGAACTCGGGCCTGGTTCGGATCGACTAGACAGGTTCAGGTCCAGTTCGGTAAAGTTAGCGACTGACCGGATATTTCGTAGCAGTCCAGAAACACTGACCTTCTTCCACTTGGAAGGACAGCAGGAGGATTCCCAGTCCTGGTTCTGGTCCTGGTTCTGGTTCTGGTTCTGGTTCTGGTTCTGGCTCTCCATCGCAGCCCCAAATTGCTCCAGATTCTGGTTCTGTATCGCTCACTACTTCCACCGGACCGGAATCACAGAAACTCCAGGGAGCATGCGCAGTAACTTCTTCTACTTCTTTCTTACGGCGGTTGGCAAACAACATGATGTGCATTAGCGCCACCTTCAGACTGGACTATAGATCATATTTTTACTTCTACAATCTCCCCAAAACACCCGCTCTTCTTAAAAAACTACAAATATTAAAATCACCAGATCTCTCAAACAATTCCCTTATTTCTAATTTACTTGTATTCCTATCTAAGTTTTTAATTAACACCTCTTTCATGAACATTATGTTTTAAAATATATGTTGTACTGTTTCTATTTGTTCACAATATTTAATCCTGTATGTTCAAGTATGGATATATCTTTTTTAAAAACTATAATGAAACCTAGTATTACCTCCCTCCTCTACCCCACTGTTCTTGCCATTTCTTCTTAATGTAATTTTTTATATTCTTTCTTATTTTTATTTATTTTAATATTTAAATCAACAATATTATTTTTTGCAGCACTTTTAGCAAAACTGTCAGCCAACTCATTTCCTACCACACCAATGTGGGCAAGAATCCAAATCCAAATATATCCAATATAATATGTTGCCTAGTTTCTAAATTTACCTCTTGAATATTATTAATGTACAACTTCAGTCTGAACAAATAATCTCTCTCTCACTTCTTCAATCCATTCTACAGCCATTAATTCACCGGTACACACAGTCAATATATGTTATTCTTTTATATTTCACAACATTTAAGTCTATTTCAAACTGTATATTTATCATGTAACATTTCAGAAGCCTCTGCATAGGTCTGTATATACTCTGGGCGCAGTAACTTGAGGCTAAATCAAACATTTAGATCATTTTCGGCTTTAGAAACCCAAACAGGAAGTGATGAAAACAACACGAACGAACGAACTCGGGAGACGAGAACCAGAAATCATGGGGTTAAATATTAATGGTTTGTTTGCTGTTTCAAATATAGATTATAGATTTACAACGCTCCCTGAAAGGATTATTTTGTAAATAAATCCCAAGTCCACCTGTCCTGAGGTAAAAACTGCGTTTCTTTATTTAGCTGCAGCACAAACTCCTATTCTGTAGTTTCCTGGTGCGCCCCCAGTGGCCATGAAACCAAACTACCGCTACTCCAGATATACAATAGAAACTAATCTCCCTTCTTTTAAAGTTAACCATTGCAAGATCTCAAACATCTGTAAGTTAGTTCAATTTCTTAAATGGTACATTCTCTAATACACAATTAATGACTCCATTTAACTTCATGTTTTAGTTGAATGTCATGATGTGGGGTTTGAAGAGGTGAGGATGGAACGTGGCAGGGCCCAGGTTGTGGTGAAATAATGGTTTTTAATCTATGTCACTGCAGCACAGGTGAGCAACGGCAAAGCTCCAACAGCATCTGGTGACAACTGACATAAGACAAAAGACACGACCTTCGACAAGAACCCGACGAGGAAACAGACACAGGAGGATTAAACACACTAATGAAGGAAACGGGACACTGCTGTACAACGGTGACCTTGAACCTCATAAGACGCATAAGTAACCTCTGGCATCTTAGTGGCATTTTATCAAGATCCTAAGAGTTGATCAATGGTACCAGTGGCTTATTATCAGTTTGTAACCAGACATGGGCCATGTCTGGTTCACAGGCCCAGACCGACGCCAGACACTCCTTTTCAATCGGTGAATATCTCTTCTCAGCATCGGTAAGTGTGCGTGAGCAAAAGGCAACAGGACGCAGCTCCCCCTCATGGTCTTGTAACAGAGCAGCACCGAGGCCGTACCTGCTGGCATCGGCGCTGACCACTGTTGGCTTGTTGGCGTCGTAGTAGCAAAGGGCTGGTGCAGCTATGAGCACTGCTTTGGCCTTGTTGAACGCTCGCTCCTGGGGTTCATCCCAAACCCATGCAGGCTCTTTCTTGAGCAGATTAGTCAGTGGATACAGCACTGTGGACAGACCTGGCAGGAATTTCCCAACATAGTTCACTAGCACAAGCACCTGTCACAGCTGCTCCACATTTGGTGGACGAGGCATCTTAGCAATAGCATCCACCTTACTCTCATCCGGCTTTGCACCATCAGCACTAAAGATGTGTCAAAAGGAATCAAATATGTTTAAAATCTATGCCTATTTTCTAAAATAAAATGTTATATTAATGCCATGTTGTCGTTTTTAAGCACATATTTGGAAATGTGGTAAGATAATTATGAATGACATATACCAATTGTCTGCTAATACAATTGAGTGTTTAACACCAGTGAAGAAACTTTTAATGGTATGTTATGATGCAGACCTATCAGACCAAAAATGTACATGAACCAACATTGATTCCTTGACTTTCATTCAATATAAAATCAACCTAAATGTGCATGTAGAGCCACACTCAGATGGTGATTCAATCAACATTGATACAAAGTCAGTTACGGTTGAAACTGTCATGAAGGTGGTGAGGATGGAACGCAGCAGGACAGAGTGAATAAATGATCGTTTCTAAGCCAGGCAGCACAGGTCAGGAGAGGCAAGTAGCAACTGGTACAATGAACAAAAACAGAAGACCAGACTTCTGACAATGACAACAGAAATGGCAAGAACCTGACAGAGAACCAGAGACATAGGTGAGTATAAACCAGGGGCCCCAAACCTTTTCCTGAGGGCCACATAAGGTTTCCCTTCTCTGCTGGGGGCCGAATCAGTTTGTAACAGAAAAGGTGGGACAACTGCAGGAGAGTCTACATGTAAAGATGTATTGTTTTCCAGAAAACACAATCAAATAACCCTCTCTGGGTTCTTCACGGAACAAGTCAGGAAATAAATAATAACACTATTTATGACGCATTTTCCGGACTATAAGCCTCAGATATCTCTGCCGGTTTTCCACACCATGCAGCAGCAGCAGAGGGGCGAACAGCCAACATCTGAGTCATTACAGGTCAATTAAATATCACATTTATTAGGGTGAAAAAGAAAAAGATGCCAAGTTCAGATTTAACTGAACTGATTACGGTAGTTTCTGAACCGTAACAGTAAAAGTGCTGATCCTTCGTGTTGCTACTAGCATGAGCTAAATGAAAACACTGATTACAGGGAAGGTAATCAAGGAAACGAGATACAGTTGGGAACAATCAGGGGCCAACAAGACAACACAGGAACTAAATTGACACACAGAAAACCAAATCCCCACAGAATCGTTGATTCAACATGTGTCACCAACTGCTTTCAATTTCGTTTCAATGTCAGGCCCAACGTAGATTCAATGTTTCTGCCTAATGTTTCAGCGTTTTTCACTCAGATTTTGCCATCTGGGGTTATTGTTCGTTATCGATCGTAAGTCAGCAGGTGGCGCTGTTAGGTTCTGAATTTCTCAGCTGAAGGAAATATGAAAACAATCGTGTGTTTTCATCCAGAGCCGCAGAGGAAGAACTTCAGCTGATCTGGTAAAAAGCCCGACCCGCAGCACCGCTAATCCAGATTAGAGAGCGAGACGCTGAGCTGAGGACAGAAAGGACAGGCAGGAGGACACTGGACATTCAGGATGCTGCTGCAGGAACTGTGATGCCGTGATGGACAGCAGAGGACGCAGAGGAACCGATGGGTCAGTGAAACGCTCGTCCATCAAGCGCAGCGTGTCTTCTGGATCCCAGAGGGTAAGACGCTGCTGAGAGACCAGGAGATGCAGGGATGGAACAGTCTCTGCCTTTTCTGGAGACGGTTTGGATCAGACGCCCTCCGGTCCGATCACAGCAGTTCAGACTGGACCAGAATCGGGTTGGGGTCTGATTGGACCGGATTTGTTGTCATGGCTGTAGTTACTATGGTGATGACAGAGTGATGCTGACCTGACAGCAGAACTCCAGCACTGGTTCTGTCTGACCCTTTGGATCTCTGCATCTCCTCTGAGTTCTGGTCCAACTCTCTTTCCCACAGTTCTCCAGTTACATTCGGTCTGCTCAGATCTCCAAGCATCCCACTGCTTTCCAGCCAGGATGAGTCCAGACTCTGACTGGACTTCAGTTCAGACATGGACTCAGTCCGGCCCATTGAGAAATGTCCAGGTTCTCCCAACAAACTGGGACTGACGCGTCTCAGAGATTGTCTCGGCTTGTTGTCTCCTCATTCAGTTTCCCTCTGATCTGGTCACATGATTGGACTTTCACTGGAGTTCTGCTGAAATTCTCAAGTTCTCCTGAGGTTCTTTATGTGCAACTGGGTTGTTTAGTCCAGTTGGTTTATTGAGCCGGAGGTTCCTCCTGGTCCTCCTCTTCCTCAGCAGCTTCCTCAGCTCCACGTCACAAGACTCTGAGTCGAGTCCAGCTCCAACCAGGAGGAAGACGAGGAAAAGGGCAAATGTTTTTGTTCTCAACAACAATCAAAAAATATTTAAAAAACTTCAATAAATTAGTTGAAAAATAAGAATTAAAAATGTGTTTTTGTTCAAATTCACTGCAGATTAATCATTTTTTTCTTTATTATGTTGTTGAGTCTCTACCATGTGGTGATGATGATGATGATGATGATGATGATGATGATGATGGTTTCTGTGCAGCTTCGTCGTTCACGTGAAACAGACAATCACACAGCAGCTCATGTTCCACTCAGACAGTAATCCATTAATTCAACAAAGTGGAGATTTGGGAAGACACACACACACACACACACACACACACACACACACACACACACGCACACACACGCAAACACACCCCAACACACGCACGCACACACACACACACACACACACACACACACACACACACACACGCACGCACACACACACACACACACACACACACACACACACAGTTGTGTTTTCATCACTTCACATCGACCATAACCTTTAACCTTTACCCTAAACCTGACCATCACAGAAATGTCCCCACAAGGAGCCATGGTCCCCATAACCCCACATTGTAGACAGAAATAGGTTCCCATAAGGATATAAAAACCTGGTACACAGTCGTTGAGGAGCATGTGGATTTAAAGGCACAGAGTCTGTTTCTTTACTGACTGGCGGAATAGAAAAACCCTGAAACTCCCAGGAATTAACCCGACCCCATGCAGGAGGAACTCTGGTGTTCCAGCTACATGTTTCTAATCTTCCTGTTATTCAAGTTTGACAGCAAAACAAAGACCAGGACTTTAGTTTTTGTCTTTATTTTCACTGATTGGCTCTCCAGTAACATTCTGGTTTTAAAAACCAGTAAGACTTTCATACAAACTCCCAGTTACCTGAAATCAGTCGCCTCCTGGCCTGGCAGTCAAACTCTGGGTCAAACTCCAGCCACATAATTCCTGTTCTTGTTTCATTGAAGAAACATTTCCAAAATACAAAACATGGCCTCCAGAGCTGATTTAGAGAAAATGATTCGGGTTTCCTGTCACCTTGACGACGGCTTTAACTAGCCAGGCTCCTGATTGGCTGACTGAACTCTGCTGCTCTCAGCCTTCGCTGCCAAACGTAGCGGCTGAAAGCAAACTGGACTAAACTGGACTAAGCTGGACTCCCAGTCACAGTTTGCTCCCAGACTGGGACCAGTTTGCTCCGTGACTGGGACCAGTTTGCTCCCTGACTGGGACCAGTTTGCTCCGTGACTGGGACCAGTTTGCTCCCTGACTGGGACCAGTTTGCTCTGTGACTGGGACCAGTTTGCTCTGTGACTGGGACCAGTTTGCTCTGTGACTGGGACCAGTTTGCTCTGTGACTGGGACCAGTTTGCTCCCTGACTGGGACCAGTTTGCTCCGTGACTGGGACCAGTTTGCTCCCTGACTGGGACCAGTTTGCTCCGTGACTGGGACCAGTTTGCTCCGTGACTGGGACCAGTTTGCTCCCTGACTGGGACCAGTTTGCTCCGTGACTGGGACCAGTTTGCTCTGTGACTGGGACCAGTTTGCTCCCTGACTGGGACCAGTTTGCTCCCTGACTGGGACCAGTTTGCTCCCTGACTGGGACCAGTTTGCTCTGTGACTGGGACCAGTTTGCTCCGTGACTGGGACCAGTTTGCTCCGTGACTGGGACCAGTTTGCTCCCTGACTGGGACCAGTTTGCTCCCTGACTGGGACCAGTTTGCTCCCTGACTGGGACCAGTTTGCTCTGTGACTGGGACCAGTTTGCTCCCTGACTGGGACCAGTTTGCTCTGTGACTGGGACCAGTTTGCTCCCTGACTGGGACCAGTTTGCTCTGTGACTGGGACCAGTTTGCTCCGTGACTGGGACCAGTTTGCTCCCTGACTGGGACCAGTTTGCTCCGTGACTGGGACCAGTTTGCTCTGTGACTGGGACCAGTTTGCTCTGTGACTGGGACCAGTTTGCTCCCTGACTGGGACCAGTTTGCTCCCTGACTGGGACCAGTTTGCTCTGTGACTGGGACCAGTTTGCTCTGTGACTGGGACCAGTTTGCTCTGTGACTGGGACCAGTTTGCTCTGTGACTGGGACCAGTTTGCTCCCTGACTGGGACCAGTTTGCTCCCTGACTGGGACCAGTTTGCTCCGTGACTGGGACCAGTTTGCTCCGTGACTGGGACCAGTTTGCTCTGTGACTGGGACCAGTTTGCTCTGTGACTGGGACCAGTTTGCTCCGTGACTGGGACCAGTTTGCTCTGTGACTGGGACCAGTTTGCTCCGTGACTGGGACCAGTTTGCTCCCTGACTGGGACCAGTTTGCTCCGTGACTGGGACCAGTTTGCTCCGTGACTGGGACCAGTTTGCTCCGTGACTGGGACCAGTTTGCTCCGTGACTGGGACCAGTTTGCTCCGTGACTGGGACCAGTTTGCTCCCTGACTGGGACCAGTTTGCTCCGTGACTGGGACCAGTTTGCTCCGTGACTGGGACCAGTTTGCTCCCTGACTGGGACCAGTTTGCTCCGTGACTGGGACCAGTTTGCTCCCTGACTGGGACCAGTTTGCTCCAGCAGCTTCATTTTGTCGTCATTTTGTGGAGGATTTTAAAAACGAACTGAAATTTTTTCGTAGGTTTTTGTGTTTTGATTTCTTTCCGTTTTCTCAACGTTTTTTTGATCTGGTGTCTTTATTAATACACGGTAGTTATTATATCCAGCCTTGGTGAGTTTCAAGCAGCAACACCTTAAACTCTGCTTGGTGTTTCCTGCTGCAGGTTCGCAGAGCGTGGATCGAGAGAACCTTCCAGAAGAGAGAATGCATCCAGATCATTCCCAGCAGAGATGCAAGCAGGTGAAACAATTCACAGATCTCTGTTATATTGTTGTTGTGTTGATGAAGAGAAGCTCAGGTTCTCTGAGCAAGGCAGTCAGCTGACCAGGTCACATGGTGCTGATCTCCTCTGAATTTCAGTCACGTGACTCTGAAGAAATCAGTCCTGGACAAAGCAGAGCAGCTTCTCATATTCAGAGATTTCCTGAAGGTGGAGCAAAGCAGGGAAGCTAAAATCTGAAAACATCTGCTCCACCTGCAGCTGCTGCGGCTCTGAGTCAAACCAACCTGTTCCCCTCCTGGCCTGTGGGGGCGCTGCACCAAGAACCACTGAAGGAAACGACACCAAAACCTCTGAAGACACTGAGAGCAACTTCTTCACCAGATGGAAACAAGATGGAGGATTTTAGCGGTTGGAGGATTTCTCTTTAGGCTAAAGACCAGGAGCCATTTCTGCTGCTAGCGCTAGGCTAGCATGTTAGCTTTGGTTGTATTTACCCAGAATGCCCTGTGCTGTAGTCCACTGTTGGTGCTCACGTTCAAACCGAACCAGAGTTCACTTCAACCGAACAAAGACAGAGGTTTGGAGGTCAGAGGTCGATTAGCATTCACACCAACCGGCCTGGACTTTATACCAAACGGACTGGAGTCAGGTTGAAGCGGACCAAACTGTGAATGATGCAGCCTAACTGACTTCCGGTTTCAGCCAAAGACTAGTGCCGTGTTTCCTTGATCATCAATGAGGGATTGAAGGTTGAAGAGTCAGCTCTTGTCTTACAGCCATAATAATCTCTGGATGGAGGTTTTTATCCTGTTTTAGTTGTTTTTTTCTTTTAAAATCATCTTTTGACCATCATGCAAAAGAAGGATCATCTTTTGCATGATGGTCCTTCATAAATAAACTTGCCTTTAGTGTGAGGTAAAGCGGATTTCTTCTTCCTGCTGTGTAGGTGCAGCTGTGGCCAGCTGGTGGCGCAGCACCCCCCCATCCCTGCAGGGGCAGTGGAGGAGACAGGCCAGCTGGTTCAGTTGGACGTCCAGCCTGCAGAGAGATGGAGCATCCTGAAACACACCCAGACCTTTTCCACAGACGCTTATGGAGTCCTGGAGTTCCAGGGCGGAGGACACGTCAACAAGGCCATGGTAACACGGAGCAGACCAGGTTACTGGGATGATGGTAGCAGCTCAGACTGACTCTCTCCCCTTCATGCTGTCTCTGTCCTGCAGTACATCAGGGTCTCCTACGACTCCAAGCCAGACTCTCTGCTCCACCTGATGGTGAAGGAGTGGCAGCTGGAGCTGCCTACGCTGCTCATCTCCGTCCATGGAGGGCTGCAGAACTTCGACCTGCCCCCCAAACTGAAGCAGGTCTTTGGGAGGGGGCTGATCAAGGCCGCAGTCACTACCGGAGCCTGGATCTTCACAGGAGGAGTCAGCACAGGTGCAACACTCAGCTCCAGCTGTGCAATAGGCTAATATCCATCACTGTGCCTGTCACAGACACAGATACCCAGGATGAGAACCTGATGAGCTGATTACAGCAGAACCAAACCAAGAGAGACGTGTGATCATATTAATTCTGATTCTGCTGAGCTCCCTCCGTCTGCTGTTGCAGGGGTTATTCGACATGTTGGAGACGCTCTCAAAGACCATTCATCCAAGTCCAGAGGAAAGGTCTGCGCCATCGGCATCGCTCCCTGGGGAATTGTCGAAAACAAAGAGGACCTGATTGGGAAAGATGTAAGAAGACTGATTAAATCAGGTGGACGAGTCCAGAGCAACTCTGAGCTTCTGCCTTTGTTTACTCGGTGATGGACTTGTCTGGTGATAGTAGACAGTCATGAATGAAAATGGCTGCAGCTCCTGTGATGTCTAGTGGTCTGTTCATTAAGGGATTCTCTTCACCCTTAGCTCATTTGGTTCCAGCTTTGTTGGGTTTGTAGAGGACATGAACTAGTGGCCTTAGGGTTGGTGATTTCACTCTTTGAGTCTGCGGGCCCACCACAATTGGTTCCCAGCCCACTTAGGTACCTCAAAAGGTATCATGGGAAGAGTAGGAGGTACTGTGCAGCTCTTCCCATGCCCTTGTTAGCTGGGACCAGATTCCTGTGGAGTCTGGCAGGCAGTCAGGTGTTAATGGACCAGATCTCAAGGTACCTTGAGGGAGAAAACCTGGAGAACCTTGGGTTTGGTCTTTGGTTGGGATGCTGGCATCTTCAATATGCACTCTAGATGCTAACAGCTGAGTTTGAAGTGACCAGGATGAGTCATGAGCTGGAGTTCAAGAGGTCATGAGGGAAAGATGGAGCAGGAGTTGTGTAGACAGACCAGTTGCTCCATCTGTGTTCGGAACCTTATCCTCAGTCTGGAAAGTTCATTGATCAGTGACAGTGTTGAATTCATTGTTATTGATGATGTTTATGTCACCATGACAACTTCTAATGGAAGCCTGCTGCTGTGTTTTAGGTGACACGCCCCTACCAGACCATGTCCAACCCGCTCAGCAAGCTGTCAGTCCTGAACAGCAGCCACTCTCACTTCATCCTATCCGACAATGGCACCACCGGCAAATATGGAGCTGAGGTCCGCCTCCGCCGGCAGCTGGAGAAACACGTCTCCCTGCAGAAGATCAACACACGTGAGTCATGTGAAGCTGCAGCAGCCCCTCCCTGGCCTGCTAACTCTCCTCTACTCATGTGACTGGTCAGGTGACCTACAGGTTTCCCTTTGCCATCCTATGCCTGGAGCTGTCTATGAGGCAGGGACAGCAAGGGGAGGCTCAGCTGTCACCCATTCCTTCATCTCCCACAGAACCAGGTGAACCCAAACGAGAGTCCAACCCTCCAGACAGAGACAGAACAGACCCACCAACATAAAACCAACCAACCAAACAAAACCTTAGGAAGGTTCTAGAGTCTCTCGATCCAATGAAAGGAAATCAGTGAAACTACTCAACCTCCTTTGTTATGATCGAATGTCCACAAAACAGAAAAAAAAATTAAAAAGCTGAGTTTTTAAATGGGGTTATAAGGTCATGTTTACATTGCTTCAGAGTTATAAGGTAAAAAAACCCTTTCCTTTGGTTCTCCAGCCATAGAATAAAACACACTGATACAATCACAATATCATAGAAAAAGACATTTTGTTTGCCATGGGCAGCAGTAAAGCCTTCTGTTCCTGGAAGGCACAAAAATCTGATGAAATGTTTACAGGTGCTTTGCTGTGTTGCCAGGTTTGGGCCAGGGTGTCCCGGTGGTCTGCCTGATCCTAGAGGGGGGTCCTAATGTCATCTCCATTGTGCTGGAGAGTTTGAAGGAGGAACCACCTGTCCCGGTTGTGGTTTGTGACGGCAGCGGCCGGGCCTCCGACATCATCTCCTTTGCTCACAGATACTGCGAAGAGGACGGGTGAGAACATCTCTGCTGCTTTGGTGTATTTGTTGGTGGTCGTTTTCAAGCTGGGTGTGTGATGATGCTTAAAGGCTGTGCAGACACGACCTTAGGAGGACAGTGAAGGATTTTATGCACAACCACCGAATCAGGGGGAATCATGCCAATCGAACTCAGGAGTCAACCTCTGGTTCTACTCACATGCATCACCACAGCTGGGCTTTCCACCCTTTAACTCAAGACTTTCTATGCATTCTGTTGTCAGTTCCTGATTCCTGCCCTTTGTCCCCTTATGTGATGCTGGAAACCATTCATCTTGTCAGTCCCGTGAGAAACCTCCATTTTAAGCTGCAGACCTGAGAGGCTGCTGTATTCTCAAACACAATATTTCGTCAGGATGTTAACGTAGCTTCCGGTTTCCCCTCAGTGTATCGTTCTACCTCCGTAGGCTGGTGAACGAGAGTGTCAAAGATCAGCTCCTGGTCACCATCCAGAAAACTTTCAACTACAGCCGCAGCCAGGCGCAGCAGATCTTCCAGATGGTGATGGAGTGCATGAAGAAGAAGGCTCTGGTAGGACAGCAAAGCTCTACTTGTTGTAATGGCTGCATCATCCTGTTCAGTCCCTTCATCGCTGCAATAAATCTCCGTCTCATCACCCTGTCTGTGTCATCATTCATACTCCTGACAGCAGAAACCCTTTGTCCTGTCCTGTTCACACAGATAACAGATCCCACCCTTCCCCCAGAATGTTCAGTTTTCACATGGTTCAGTCCTCACTTCCCATGTGTATCAGCAATCCAAGGAAAACACCCTGGCAGAGTCAGATGTGCTGAAGCAATGGTCTGCTGCCGCAGGACGTTATCGGAGGGTACACACTAAACTATCTCTGCACAAGACACACAGGAGCACAACCACATCACCAACACGCATCGTAAAACCAGTAAACCCACAAAATAATCAGTGATAACGATTCTAGGGACCCTGGAATAGGGTTAGGGTTAACCCTAACCCTAACCCTCCACAATTTAATTATTTATTTTTTGTTCATAGAAATAAAAATAAAATCGGGGTCCTGTCAATTACAAAATTAATCATATCGTATTTTCAAAGATTGTTTTAGCAGTAAAAATTGAATGTTCCCAGATCAAAAACACAGATCCATATCTGCCCTGATCCCCCCTATCTGGGCTAAATGGTTCGTTCTGCTTGGAGGCTTCAGTGACGCTGTTAGCAGCAGACAGTGGAAAATACGAACGACTGGCTGTTACTAAGCTGCTAAGAAAAGCTATAAAATCAGGTTTTCAAAAAAATAGGAGAGAGAGAAAAGAGATTTGACAGTCTAACCCTGTGGCTCAGGAAGAGCTTCAGATGTCAGTCAGTCAGCGGAGAAGCGATCAGGACCTGAAAACCACAACGACAACAAACTAAAAAACCTGTGAATTCACACGGGGTCAGTGTGACCGTGCTGGAACCTGCAGGGTAAAAGAGCTGATTTGGGGCTCAATCGACCCGTCATAGGACTGTGGGAGGGATAAAGCTCAGCTTCTTCATATTTTTAGCTTACTGAAAAAGACAAATCCAACCGTCTGACAACACTTGGGTTTAGGACGGACACAGATGAGACCTAAAGATGGGATGTTTTAACAAAAATTGTTTTTATTTTTTGTCTACAATATTAATAGTAAAGGAGGAAAATCATAATTTTATTTTTACTAAATGGAAAATCCCAAGCTACGCAGAATGTGACCTCAGGGCCGTGCAGAGGCCACTAAGGGGCAGGGGCTCAAATAAAGGCCATCTAACCTCATTATAGGACAGAATATTAACAAACAGCTTTCAGAGTTTAATAAACAACGATAAATTACTAAAATGTGAGATAAACAATCAAAGCTAAGGAACATCTCCATGTAGAGCATAACACTATGCCTATGTAAGATATTTTATTAGTAATTTCTTTCTGCAGGTCTATTTTGTTATAAGAAAGTTTTGCAATATTCAAACCAGCAATTTATCCGGATATGTAACTCAGAGCTGGACCAGCAGACATATTTACATAATTACACTATTAAAATATAAACTAGGGCTCAATGCAGCCGTTCAGTGACTGTAATCTATAACAGATCTGCCTGTTTGCTGAGTGGAGATGAAGACGGTCAGGACAGCAGAGCTGCAGCAAACTTTAACTGGACTGCAGGAAAAAGACACATATTGAATAGTTAATGTCACCATGAGAAAAGCTGCTGAGTTTAGCTTAACTAACTTTAAACATTTAAATCACAGTCGTCTCATGAAGTGAATTTTTTTATGCAAAACAAACTTATTTGCGTTTGTCATGAATATTTTCTTAATATTCAAAGTTTTTGTTGAAGTCAAAGTTTTGCTTGTGATTCTCACATGAGTCGTTTGCAGAGACTAAAATCACAATAAAAGATTTATGATGTGAGCAAATAAAAGTTTATGTTTGGCAAATAACTTTTTAACTTCACAAGACAAAAATGAGTTATTTAATTAAAAAGTTTTTAAACAAAACTTTGTTTTAAAAAAAGAATCATTACAATTCCAAAAGTTTTGATTACAATTTTATTTTACTTAAATGAGGTTAGTTTTTTTTTTCATTGAATAATTAGGAAACAAATTTATCTTCATCCTCTGTGAACCAGAAACTTAAAGTCTGGTTGAGTTTTTCCTTCATTGATGATAAACTTTTATTACATTCATTATATCCATCATGGTAATTCAGGCTGAGTTATTGTTAATTCTAAATTAATATCCTTGTTGGACTTTTATTTAAGTGATATTTTCCTTCAGGATACATTTACCTAACGCCAGAATAAATTAAATGTACATTATGCAGCAAAGGAAGTTAGAAGATCTGACATATATCCATTATGGAGATGATCGGTTTTGGACGGGCGATGTGCCTTATTGCATAATAAATACTGAAGAATGACTGATATCATTATAGATACAGGGGAGAAGCTTTTTAGTAGCTTTGCTAGCAAAGTCATTAGCTAGCAGCTAGCTAATAGCACTACAACAACAGCCTAATGTGTGTATGATAAAATACTGAATGATAGATAAGAACAGTTTCTCCTCCCCTCAGTAGTTCTTCAGAGAAAGGCAGACGCAGAGGCCTGTCAGCGTCTGTTGTATTTCATTACCTCTCTGCTTAAACCGCGACTCCGAGCTGAAGCAGAAACGATACTTCAACGTTTTCCGTCATCTGACAAGCAGCAAGTTACTCCACTTTATTCACCAAAAACGTTTTTAATTCACCAAAAACTGTTTTATAATCTGGAACGTTCGCTACGTTGAGCTCCAGTTAGCCGCCTTATCTCACTGTGTGAGAGGCAACTGGGTCACGGGCAAAAGGTCAAAGGTAACAAGGTGACCGGATGTTGTGTTGTACAAAAAAATAAAAATAAAATAAATAATAATAATAATAATTTTAGTACATGTTATTATGTGTCAGAAGAGGGCTTAGGAAATAATAATACTAAAAAAGGGCAGGTGCAGGTGCTCTGGCCCCCTGCAGCATAATATTGGATGTTTTTCTAAAACTGGGAGCCTGGAAAAGCGTCTGACGGTTAGCATCCAGCTAGCTGCTCCATGTGACTCCGGGTCGACCAGTCCGTACGGTCCTGGATCTGAGCCGGTTCTGACCCGCTCACTGCAACATTAACATAATGGTTTTACATTTTATGCAGCACTTAACTGAGATTGTTCTGTCCATTTCTTTAATCCCACAATCCCGCGCTTCTTCCACCGAACAGCTGCAGCGCCAGACCGACGGCATGTAAAACAATCAGAGCATCACTTCATGAAACTGACCTGCCGTCAGATTACCAGGATCACATGACCTCCACAGAGCGCAGGAAGCTCAGACAGGCAGTTTGCTTTAGAACAACATTAATCCAAACATCTCCTTTAAAAAGTCCATCAGAAGAATCAGCAGATCTTCATCCAGGAGCCTTCAGGTTCTAAAAGTTCAGCATGGAGCCACTGCTGCTCTACCTGACAGCCTGGCTCCAGGTGAGGCTTCTGGCTTCCTCTTCCTCCTCTTCCTCAGTCCCCTGGTTGGGGGTTAAAATCCCAGTGGCCTGAATGTGCTGCTGCTGAAACGCTGATGAAGCTCAAGGCCTTTTGAAGTAAAGAGCTTTCCTCCCAGCAGTCCTGCAGCGCCGCAGCTGCGTGGTGATGGAGCTGCTCTGGTCCTGTGCAGGGAGCTGACCGAGCAGCTGGAAGGAGAGTCCTGATTGGTTGTGTCTCTGTGCAGATCACCGTGTTCAGGATGGGCTCAGAGGGCCAGCAGGACATTGAGATGTCCATCCTCACAGCCCTGCTCAAAGGTAACCATGGCGATGAAGACGGCAGGTATCCTTCATTCAGACGCAGCCAACATCTCCGTGTCTTCAGGTACGAACGCCTCTGCGTCCGACCAGCTGAGTCTGGCCCTGGCCTGGAACCGCGTGGACATCGCCCGGAGCCAGATCTTCGTCTACGGCCTGCACTGGCCCGTGAGCGCCGCAGCGATCCTCGGTCCATCAGGGTGACCTCGTCTCTGACCTCAGCATTTCTGTTCCTCAGCCTGCCGGCGCCGGGCCGGCCGACCGGCCCAAAAGCCCGGCGGCGCAGCGCCAGCCAGCAGGAAAGGGAAAAGCCAGAGGAAAGAAAGGCAAAGCAGGCAAAGGCAAAGCAGAACCGCCGGAGGAGACCGACCCGCGGAAACTGGAGCTGCTGAGCTGGGTGAGAGAGCCGGGTCCACCAGAACCCGGAGCCGGGTCCACCAGAACCTGGAGCCGGGTCTATCAGAACCCGGAGCCGGGTCCACCAGAACCTGGAGCCGGGTCCTTCAGAACCCGGAGCCGGGTCCACCAGAACCCGGAGCCGGGTCCATCAGAACCTGGAGCCGGGTCCATTAGAACCCGGAGCCGGGTCCATCAGAACCTGGAGCCGGTTCCATTAGAACCTGGAGCCGGGTCCACTAGAACCCAGAGCCGGTTCCATTAGAACCCGGAGCCGGGTCCATCAGAACCTGGAGCCGGGTCCATCAGAACCTGGAGCCGGTTCCATTAGAACCTGGAGCTCGGTCCACTAGAACCCAGAGCCGGTTCCATTAGAACCCGGAGCCGGTTCCATCAGAACCTGGAGCCAGTTCCACTAGAACCCGGAGCCGGTTCCATTAGAACCCGGAGCCGGGTCCACTAGAACCTGGAGCCGGGTCCACTAGAACCCGGAGCCGGGTCCACTAGAACCCGGAGCCGGGTCCACTAGAACCTGGAGCCGGTTCCATTAGAACCCGGAGCCGGTTCCATCAGAACCCGGAGCCGGGTCCACTAGAACCCGGAGCCGGTTCCATTAGAACCCGGAGCCGGTTCCATTAGAACCCAGAGCCGGTTGCACTAGAACCCGGAGCCGGGTCCATTAGAACCCGGAGCCGGGTCCACCAGAACCCGGAGCCGGTTCCATTAGAACCCAGAGCCGGTTGCACTAGAACCCGGAGCCGGGTCCACTAGAACCCGGAGCCGGGTCCACTAGAACCCGGAGCCGGGTCCACTAGAACCCGGAGCCGGGTCCACTAGAACCCGGAGCCGGTTCCATTAGAACCCAGAGCCGGTTCCACTAGAACCCGGAGCCGGGTCCACTAGAACCCGGAGCCGGGTCCACTAGAACCCGGAGCCGGTTGCATTAGAACCCGGAGCCGGGTCCATTAGAACCCGGAGCCGGGTCCATTAGAACCCAGAGCCGGGTCCATTAGAACCCGGAGCCGGTCCTTCAGAACCCAGAGCTGGTTCCATCTGAACCTGGAGCCGGGTCCACTAGAACCCGGAGCCGGTTCCATTAGAACCCGGAGCCGGTCCTTCAGAACCGGGTCCAGGTTCTGACGGAGCCTCCTGTCGGACAGGTGAACTCCCTGGAACAGGCCATGATGGACGCGCTGGTTCTGGACCGGGTCGACTTTGTGAAGCTCCTGATCGAAAACGGCGTCAACATCCATCACTTCCTGACGATCCCGCGCCTAGAGGAGCTGTACAACACGGTAGGAAGAAACATGGCCGCCTGAGGAGAATGACATCACGTTATTGATCAGGTTATTGATAGGGATTAAACCCGATCAGCTTTTAGATGTGGAGCGTTTTACTGTAAATCTCCTGTTGAATCAAATTGAGGTTTTATTCAGGCAAATAGAAACAAAAGCTCTTTGTTTCTCCTGCTGTTTTAACCTTAATCTGTCCAACGACATGCAAAGCTTTTAAAACAGCAGCAGCCAATCGGATTAGAGACGCGGCTCGCTGGCTGATGGTCCAACTCAGGGATTAAGGTTGACTGATGTTCAGGGTCACAACCACCAGAAAAGGTCAACCTCCAACTGTCTTTGTTTCTGCAGAAGCTGGGTCCTGCGAACACGCTCCACTTTGTGGTGCGAGACGTGAAGAAGGTGAGTCCTGCTACTGGTGGCCGGTTTCCCCACTGAGCAAACACACTGGTTTCCTCTGAGCTGCCGATCCAAAGGCCAGGACCTGGAACCGGGTCCAGGAGTGAGCTCACACAGGCAGCTGTTACTGTCAGCCTGGGAAGGGTCAAAGGTCATCTCCAAACCATTTGAGGCTTGTAGCCATCCAGAAAATATCTCTTCAGCTGCCAGAGGTCAGAGAAATTAACAGATTCTACAGGCCTCAGTTAACAGGACAAAGGTTAAAGGTCATAGCACTGAAAGCCTCTGCTCTCTAGAGACAAGATGGCCACCAGCCTGAGGTCAGCAGAGACAATGTCCTCTGGACAGACGATACCAGAGTAGAGATGATGGACAGAACCAAGATGGAGGAAACTAGATCAGAATAAACTCCTCACTCCAGCTGTAATCCCAGAGTTCTTCAGGTCCGTTAGGGTTCTGGTTCCTCCTCGGTGCCGCAGGGTGCCAGTTTCCCTTGGACGGTTCGTTCAGGCAGCAGATGTTTCACATAATAATAATAATAATAATAATACATTTTATTTCAAAGGCGCCTTTCTGGCACTCAAGGACACCGTACAATAGTAAAAACTGTGGCAGAAACAAATAAAATGTAACAATTAAAAAGTAGATAAAAATAAATAAAACAAAACAATGTATCTATATAAAAACTATGTAAAATCAGGCAAACCAATTGTGTCATGTGGAAAAGGCAGATCTAAAAAGGTGTGTTTTGAGTTTGGTTTTAAAATGTGATAATGACTTTATGTTTCTAAGGTATGGTGGTAATGAGTTCCATAGTTGGGGAGCAGAGCGACTGAAAGCTCTGCTCCCCATGGTGGTGAGACGGGCAGAGGGGACAGTGAAATGGATGGAGGAGGATGATCTGAGGGAGCGAGAGGGAATGGCAATATGAATAAGATTTGAAAGATATGGTGGGGAGAGATTGTAAAGGGCCTTGAAAGTGTACAGAAGAATTTTGTAATCTATGCGGAACTTGGTGGGCAGCCAATGGAGTCTCTGCAGGACAGGAGTGATGTGGTGCATGGATGGGGTTTTGGTAACGATACGGGCAGCTGAATTCTGGACCAGTTGGAGCTTATGAAGAGATTTCTGGGTGAGACCAAACAGAAGGGAGTTGCAGTAGTCCAGGCGTGATGTCACAAGACAGTGAACAAGGATGGCAGTGGAATGGGGAGTAAGGGAGGGGCGGAGGCGGCTGATGTTGCGTAGGTGAAAATAAGCCGAGCGGGTAATGTTATTAATATGAGACTGGAAAGACAGGGTGCTGTCAAGGATGACACCCAGACTCTTTACCTGAGGGGAGGGAGAAACGGGACAGTTATCAATTACAAGACTGAAGCTTTTGATTTTGGCCAGAGTAGATTTGGTACCAATGAGAAGAACCTCTGTTTTATCACTGTTAAGCTGAAGCAGATTTGAGGAGAACCAGGATTTTATTTCAGTCAAGCAGTCAGTAAGCGAAGACGGTGGGAGGTTGGAGGCGGGCTTACTGGAAACATAGAGCTGGGTGTCATCCGCATAACAGTGGAAATCAATGCCATACTTGCGAAAAATATTGCCAAGGGGAAGGAGATAAATAATGAAGAGGAGGGGCCCTAAGACAGATCCCTGTGGAACTCCTGATGAGACAGAGGAAGGCTGGGAAGAGAAGGTTTTGATCCGAATGAACTGAGTGCGGCCAGAGAGATATGATTTAAACCAGTTTAGAGGAGTCTGAGTGATGTGGTCTGAAGAGAAGGCCAGAGCAGCAGATTGATTTCCTTCTTCACTAAAGTCGCTGATGTGTGCTCAGGGGAATCTTCCTCCAGATTACCAGATAACTCTGATTGACATCGGGCTGGTTCTGGAGTTCCTGATGGGGGGGGCCTACCGCTGCAACTACACCAGGAAGAACTTCAGGACACTGTACAACAACCTGTACGGTCTGAAACGAGTGAGTGAGGAAGGAGAACCTCAGCAGACCCCAGACCAGTCCGATCTGTTTGCTCATCTCCATGTTTGTGTCTTGCAGCCCAAAGCTCTGAAGCTGCTTGGGATGGAGGTGAGGATGCGTCGCTGCCAGTCTGAAAGGGAAGGAGTGAGGGAGGGGAGAGTCGGTCAGATGTTCTGAATTCTGTCTGTAGGACGATGAGCCGCGGCCAAAGGGAAAAGGGAAGAAAACCAAGAAGAAGGAGGAGGAGGTGGACATCGATGTGGATGACCCTGAGGTCAGCAGGTTCCAGTATCCCTTCCATGAGCTCATGGTGTGGGCTGTGCTGATGAAGCGCCAGAAGATGGCGCTGTTCCTGTGGCAGCGGGGCGAAGAGGCCATGGCCAAAGCTCTGGTGGCTTGTAAGCTCTACAAGGCCATGGCCCATGAATCCTCCCAGAGCGAGCTGGTGGACGACATCTACCAGGACCTGGAGAACAACTCCAGGTGAGTCCACACCGCCCGGGTCCGTTTCTGGTTCCATGTTTGGACCACAAGCTCTGTTCCTGGTTCTGTGGTTCTGAATGAAGCCAGTGTTTCAGGAGAGCCCTCAGGTCCACCTCCTACTCCAAGCTCACTCATGTCTGCTGATCTATCAGGAACATGCTGTGAAAAATGTGTTGTTGTACACAACATGAAAATGGCGCCGCTGTGTTTCTGTTTAGGGAGTTTGGTCAGCTGGCCTATGAACTGCTGGACCAGTCATACAAACACGACGAGCAGTCGGCCATGAAGATGTTGACCTACGAGCTGAAGAACTGGAGTAACTCCACCTGCCTGAAACTGGCTGTAGCTGCCAAACACAGAGACTTCATCGCTCACACCTGCAGCCAGATGCTGTTGACCGACATGTGGATGGGCTGTCTGAGGATGGGCAAGAGCAACAGCCTGAAGGTACAACAGGAAACAGTCCGCAACACGTACACCAGTCCGTTTGTCTCATGAACAGAAACATTTTAATCTTCTACAAAAAAGTTGTAGAACAACAAGAAGAACAATCTGAGGGTCTCCAGCAGTGCTTCCACATGAAGGCTTCATTATGACTCATTCCCTGTCCTCACAGAGACCATGTTGTGTGTATCCGAACGGTCAGTCATCGTTCAGGCTGTCCTCAGAGAGACCATGTCGGGTGTATCCGAACGGTCAGTCATCGTTCAGACTGTCCTCACAGAGACCATGTTGTGTGTATCCGAACGGTCAGTCATCGTTCAGACTGTCCTCACAGAGACCATGTCCGGTGTATCCGAACGGTCAGTCATCATTCAGACTGTCCTCACAGAGACCATGTCCGGTGTATCCGAACGGTCAGTCATCGTTCAGACTGTCCTCACAGAGACCATGTCCGGTGTATCCGAACGGTCAGTCATCGTTCAGACTGTCCTCACAGAGACCATGTCCGGTGTATCCGAACGGTCAGTCATCGTTCAGACTGTCCTCACAAAGACCATGTCCGGTGTATCCGAACGGTCAGTCATCGTTCAGACTGTCCTCACAGAGACCATGTCGGGTGTATCCGAACGGTCAGTCATCGTTCAGACTGTCCTCACAGAGACCATGTCCGGTGTATCCGAACGGTCAGTCATCGTTCAGACTGTCCTCACAGAGACCATGTCCGGTGTATCCGAACGGTCAGTCATCGTTCAGACTGTCCTCACAGATCCGGCGTTTTGAGACCAGAAATGATCATTTTTGAAACCAAGCAGGTTCCAGAGTGAATGTTTCTGTGAGGCAATGTGCAATCTCTCTCACAAATAAAATATATGGCGTTGTTCTGTGCTATTGGCTTTCCCTTGTAGTGTTACAGCGCCACCCATTGGCCTGGCTGACCCACTACAGCATTTTCAGTGGTGCTATGCACATTTTTCTAAGATGTTTGCAAATGTTTCAGTGTTCATCACTGTGTAGGAGTCTTAGTTTAGTTTTGCTAACCTTCTGTCTTTTTTGAATTGTCCTCAGGTGATTTTAGGAATTATTTTCCCCCCCGCCATCCTGCTCCTTGAATTCAGACTTGGAGATGAAACTTCTCACCATTCATCGAAAGAAAACACTACTGGGAAAACTAAAGATGAGAATAAACCCAACAAGGTACAAATCAAGCAGAGTAGATGTTGTTTATGCCATTATCAAAGCAGTTTGAGTCACGGCTCATCGTTTTCAGGATGTCACCTCCAATGTGGACACAATGTCCAAGAAAGGAGATGAAGAAGAGAACCAGAAGAAGAACCTGAGGGTCCCCATTGGGAGGAAGATCTACGAGTTTTACAATGCCCCTTTCACCAAGTTCTGGTTTAACACGGCAAGTTCACTTCACCTTGAAGAGAGAAACTTGTATTAATGTTTGTGATTGTGACTGGACTCATAAATCAGACACATTCGGCTTGTATTCTATGGTTTTTATCTCATGTATGGAGAGTTTCCTCTTTCAACAAAGGTTTGAGAACCTGAGCTGTGTTTCTATTTTGTAACTGAAGAAACTGGGCTTTTTCTGTGGACTCGTGTTGACTAGTCATAATCAGACTAGGAGAAATTATGATAGCAATTCTGCAGAATACTGCAAGAGTACTGAAAGCTGGGTTATACTAAATATCCAGTGACTGAGTTGTTTCTGGTTTCAGAATATCACTTTTGAAGTTGAAACCATTTTTTTTATTTACCACTGAAGTTAGATGTCAGAGAAACACGAAGCAGCAGCAGAATCCATAACACGGCTTGTTAAGATGTAACGTGGAGTGAGGAGCAGAGAAGAAAGCAGCCTGAAGGAGAGTCGGCTCCTCTAACACGAAATGCTTCGATCCTCCAGTAACGGGTCTCTGCCTGAAGTCAAGAACTTCTTTTGTCTGGTTCTCTTGCTCCAAAGTTTGGCAGGACGCAGCAGAGCTGTGAGGGCAGGACTCTAATCTGTTCTGGTGTAGAGAGAGCAAACTGAACGGGGAAGTTTGAATTTATGTTTACGTCCCAAATAATCTTCTGTCGGGCCGAGGGTCTGTAAGGTCGGACCCGTAACCTGGAGCTGCTTCTCACTAGGAATCAGGTTCATCAAGGATTTGACTAAGGTGCCTCTTGGATTTTCACAAACATCCTGGTGAACTCCCCAACCCAGACTCCGAACTCTCTGGATGGACCAAATATGCCTTGTCATGTTTTAGAGGGAGACATGTCTGATGGGTGGACAACTTTGTGCCTGTAACTGTCTGAAGATTGTTATTCATTCCTCTGGTCAATTTCTGTTCCCAGATTTGCCCCTTATGTCCTGTCAGAGTCACCTAAACTGAAGAATTGGATTAATTTGTGCTGAACTGTGTTTCAGATCTCATACCTGGTGTATCTCATGCTCTATAACTACATCATCCTGGTGAAGATGGAACGCTGGCCCTCTCTGCAGGAGTGGATAGTCATCTCCTACATCATCACCCTCGGGCTGGAGAAAGTCAGACAGGTAGGGATTTCTCAGTGAGATCATGTGTGTTTCTTTGGTCGAGAACCCTGACAGTCTTTCTGCCGTTAGATCCTCATGTCA
The DNA here is from genome assembly GCF_904066995.2 of Poecilia reticulata. Lineage (NCBI taxonomy): Eukaryota > Metazoa > Chordata > Actinopteri > Cyprinodontiformes > Poeciliidae > Poecilia > Poecilia reticulata. Next base: position 36,600,942 of record NC_088832.1, read on the forward strand.
GAGCCAGGGAAGCTGAAACAGAAGATCAGTGTGTGGTTGGAGGACTACTGGAACATCACTGACCTGGTGGCCATCTCTGTCTTCCTGCTTGGCCTCCTGCTGCGGCTCCAGGGCGAGCCCTCCATGGGCTATGGACGAGTCATCTACTGTGTTGACATCATCTTCTGGTACATCCGAGTCCTTGACATCTTTGGAGTCAACAAGTACCTGGGCCCCTACGTCATGATGATCGGCAAGATGGTAGGGAGCCAGGTGGAAAAACCTGTGATATGTGATGTGTACCTTTAACCAAGGCTCTGACAAAACACTGAGAAGACATTCAGAAACCCCACAGGGCTGTTGATCCACACTGCGGTCAGAGATTACAGGAAGATGTGGATTCTTGGAGGGAACTAAGCTTTAGCACAGAGCTATAGCATCACAAAGTTCTAAATAAAGTCTCAAGCTTTTTGTCGTCCGTCTCCTGCGTGTCTCCAGATGATTGACATGCTGTACTTCGTAGTCATCATGCTGGTGGTGTTGATGAGTTTTGGGGTGGCTCGGCAGGCCATCCTCCATCCGGATGAGGAACCCACATGGCGCCTGGCCAGGAACATCTTCTACATGCCGTACTGGATGATCTACGGAGAAGTGTTTGCAGACTCCATAGACCGTAAGACTAGCGTCCATAGTAAGCCATCTGTTAATCTTCCCTCAGTCTCCGCCATCCTGGTCATGTGGTCCCTTCCTTTCCTGACCTCCAGTCTCACTCTGTTTCCATCTTGGTCTCCCACCTGCTCTCCTCATGTTGCTTCTGTCCATAAGGACTTCTCCTTCTTTGCCACTTCTCTCCACCTTCTCTTTTCCAACACTCATCTTCTCACTCATCCTCTGCACAGCAGGGGGCAGTAGCAACACGGCTGCTGTGTTCAGATAACACCTGCAATTGAATTTCACCTGTTTGTAAAGTAAACTCGAAATACCTTTTATTGTTTAAACTGAGCTGGACTCAAAGTTTCTGGAGAACTTTCTAAATAAATATTTCCTACAGCATCAGAAGAACAAAGTCTTTGAGTTCAGATGAAAAACAGAAAATTCACTTAAATAAAATAATGTCACATTGGCTCCACATTGAAAACTGATCTAGCATTAAGTTAACATCACATCACTTCAATCACCTGTTAGCCAATCAGCCAATCACAGCTCAGCAGCTCAGTGCATCATAATGACAACACTGGGCGATGTCAGGAAGGGACGGGAACGGCTCCACTGGATCCACTGGATCCACTGGATCTACTGGGACCAACAGCCACCTCTGGTTTTCAGGAGCAGCAGCTCTGGAAGGAATATTTCAGAGGCAAAGGTTAATTCTCAGAGTGTCTCTAGACAGAACTAGAAGGAAATATCGGCTTAGAAGCCCGGCCTGGTGGTTCCGCAGGCGAAACGGACCCGGCCTGGTGGTTCCGCAGGCGAAACGGACCCGGCCTGGTGGTTCCGCAGGCGAAACGGACCCGGCAGAAACTTCTAAACGTTTCCAGTCAGTTATCTGTCATGATTTGTGGACCGAAATGCAGAAGTGGTGGATTTGAGATGATTTGGTATTTTAATGTAGAAATGATGAAAAAATGAAATTACAAAAGAAAAGTGGGTAGCAGAGCTGAACAAACCAGTGAGGAGGACAGGAACGATGGAGCGAGCTGATTGGCTAACAGGTTGCAGGTGAGGAGAGAGAGACAGAATGGCACAAAGGGCGAGTAAACAAACAAAATGAATCTCACTGTAACACAGAATAACTAGACATAAAGAATAAACCATCTAAAATACCCTCGAAAGACGGAGCGTAAACAAGCTGATCTAATCACAGAATAAGAGATTAAAACACACAGAGCAGCAGAAAAATCCAAACTATGAACCCAAACAACCCCAGATTCATCCTCCAGGTGGTTTCAGCTCAAATCAGGTGAATCTGTCTGCAGAGCTTCAAAGCTTTTCCACCTGAACAACATTTCCTTCCTCATCTGAACACAAAGTTCTCCAGAAGTATTTGAGCTTCACCATTTAACAGAAGATATTCTTGGTGTTGATGCAAACATGGACAGCAGGTGGCAGCATTGCCTCATTTTCACCTGGAAGACCCTCTAAATTGGTGTAAGGTGAGTTGTTGGTGTTTGTCTCAGATTAATGATGTTTCTTCTGCCTCTCCTCTGCTGCTGATGGACAGTTTATGCCATGGAAATTAACCGTAAGCAAATATGAACATTTCTGCTGTTTTCTGTCAAACTGTGGCCAAAGCCTCTCAGTCCAGTCTGATTCACTGTTTCATGTAATCATCTTGTTCCAATTTATGCTTCAGTCTGTCATGCTGATCAAACACGGGCTTTTCAAAATAAGAGCATATCTTTGACCTACTCCATCCTTGTAGCTGATTGGCTTTGAACTTAATTTTCAAACTCCGGTTCTGCAGAGCTAAACGTTACACAACAACCATATTTTTCTAATTCAAGTTTGTCACAAACAGAAACTTTTATTCACACCGAATTATAAGCAGAATTGAATATTACAGAAAAGACTTTTAAGTGGGAGAAAATCTGAAATCCAAAGAGTCAATGTTGTCAGGTTTCTTCATAGGTGGAAGGTCTTTGGTTCAAATCCTAGTTAGGCCAACATTAGTGGTGGGACTTCACTAATGTTGGCCCCCAAACTTCAGCATCACTGAAATGATCTGGATTTTGAAGCCATTTCATCCCTAATATAATTTCATATTAATAGTTCTTGAGGGTGAAGTTCACCCAAAAATTCGAATCATGGGTATTAATGCAGTTTGTATAATAGAAAACAAATTCTATATTTTTATAAAATATAGAAATCCCTTCTGCTTATCCGGGTCGGGTCTCGGGGTCAGCAGCCTCAGGAGGCCCAGACTTCCCTCCCAGCCTCTTCCAGGTCCTCCAGGAACCCCAAGGCGTTCCCAGGCCATAGAGAGACATCGTCCCTCCAGCGTGTCCTGGGTCTCCCCTCCTCCCGGTGGGACCTGAACTCCTCACCAGGGAGGCGTCCAGGAGGCATCCTGACCAGATGCCCGAGCCTCAACTGGCTCCTCTCGACGTGGAGGAGCAGCGGCTCTACTCTGAGTCCCTCCCGGATGACCGAGCTTCTCTCTCTAAGGGAGAGCCCAGCCACCCTGCGGAGGAGGAAACCCATTTCGGCCGCTTGTACCCGTGATCTCGTTCTTTCGGTCATGACCCAAAGCTCATGACCATAGATGAGGGTGGGAACGTAGATCGACCGGTAAATCGAGAGCTTCGCTTTTTGGCTCAGCTCTCTCTTCACCACGACGGACCGGTACAGCGCCCGCTTCACGGCAGACGCTGCCCCAATCCGCCTGTCGATCTTCCGCTCCATTAGAGCTCCAGATCACGATCTGATGAAGCCAACAGGACCACATCATCCACAAAAAGCAGAGATGAGATCCTAAGGCCACCAAAACGGATCAACACCTCGGCTGGTCAGAGATTCTGTCCATGAAGGTAATGAACAGAATCGGTGACAAAGGGCAGCCTTGGCGGTAAAAAGTGTTGGTGCTGCACTGCTCCCCCCTTTTGAGATGCCTGGCTCCAGGCTGGCCCCAGTGACCCCCGTCCAGACAAGGGAGCACTGAACCCAAGAGTCTCACTCATCATAAGGGGTCGTCGAGCCTCACATTGTCTGGTTCCTCACCTACGACGTGTCTGCCTTACCAGGGGCATGGGGCCCCCGACAGCACAGTGGGTCACTGAAACCCCTTCACCACAATAATGTGGCAGCATATGGAGGGGAAGATGTAGAAAAATAAACGTTAAATGTTCCTAGTGGTTGTATTAACATTTTAGTATTATTTTCAAAATAGAAACAAAATGTAACAAACAGTTGAGAAAAAATTGATTTGTTACGGTGAGGTAACCGTATGAATATCATCCAAGCAAGCAGGAGGAAGGTGACCCTCGTCATCCTCCTGCATCAGAGCCGCCATGACACCCAAACAGACCCAAAGATCCTTACATGTATTTTATTTATTCACCAATTCAATAAATCTAATTTTAAACTAAATACTTTAGTAACGGCTTCTGCTGTGTGTGAAGATCATCATAAAGAACTGTTCAAAGGAATCAGATGGGCAGCATCTGTCTGGGTGGGGGACATGTGGGGATTTTCTCCAGGTACTCTGACTTCCTTCTAGCTCAACGCTACATGGAGGCTTTAATAGCCTCAGCTGTTTGCTTGGTAAGCCTCTGGTCCTGGGATGCCTGAAGGAACAGCTACGGCCCCACGCAGGGCCAACGGGGGTAGAAAGATGCTGGCTGGAAGGTGAGGTGACTGATGTTCTGATGAGAACAACAGAACCAGGCTACGTTCCTGATGGCTGATTGGCCTTCAGCTGCAGGGAACCTCCAGTCCATCCATGAAGACGTGAGGACTGGAGAGGAACTGGCACTAACGTATCCGTCTGTGTTTCCAGCTCCATGTGGAGACAACATGTATGATGAAGATGGGAAGAAGCTTCCTCCATGTATTCCTGGAGCCTGGCTGACTCCGGCCATCATGGCGTGTTACCTGCTGGTGGCCAACATCCTCCTGGTCAACCTGCTCATCGCCGTCTTCAAGTTAGTCCACACTTCACCCGGTCGCAGATCCAACAGGATCTACAGCAGCCAGACGCTGCTGTCAGTCAGACCAGATGCTTTTATATGGAGCATAGATATTTCACATTTCCAGACACTGCTGCTATGGCAACCGTCTCTTCCACAGCAACACCTTCTTTGAGGTGAAGTCCATCTCCAACCAGGTGTGGAAGTTCCAGCGGTACCAGCTGATCATGACCTTCCACGACCGCCCCATCCTGCCGCCGCCCCTCATCGTCTTCCCCCACATCTACATCGCCCTGAAGAGGCTGTGCTGCACCTGCAGGCGGAAGCCGGAGGGCGAGCGGGACGACCGCGCGCGGCGGCTCCGTAAGAAACACAAACCACTGAAGGCCGTCACACCTGAGAAAGCAGAGAAATGAATCAGCTGCTGGTGCAGAAACCGTGGCTGCAGACGCTCGTACATGAATGCAGGAGTTACCAGTAGCTAGTCTGCTATGTGCAGTGAGTTTGTAGAAAGATGGATGCAGTACGAGCAGCAACACATCAACACGTTTCAAACGCAGCCGTCAAAGAAATGACAAGAGTAAACTCATAAGATCTGATTTGAAATGATGCAGAGAAATTTATGGCCAATTCTGTTACTTTAAAGACTAAAATGAACAAAAATTAAAAGACACGAAAAGCATAGTTTCAAAATAACAAACATATTTAAAACATGCTAAAACTGTAAGCATAAACAGACTCAGTAGATCATCTGTGCAGGCAGAGCTGAGTTTCCAGAGGCTCCTCTAGCGCCTCCCAGAGGCCAGCAGGGTGAATAATCTGGAAAAGATTATTGCTCATCTTTTCCAGATCAATTGTATTAGAAGTAAAACTCATGAAACAGTTTGATGCAGTGGGTAGATATTTAAGGGAAAGTGACTTCAGGCTCAGCTGGTGGAGAATAAAAGCAGCTTTAGGATCAGGAGGTCTTCCTTCAACAGGAACTGAGTTTCTGGTTTCAACGTTTCTTTGTTCACTGAAGTTCCTGCATAGGATCCAGAAACGGTTGGAAACTTCCAGTTTTACTTCAGTTCCTCCTTATTTTTATTACTTGTTTCTAGTCCTTTTCTTAGTTACTCTAGTTTTCTTATATCTACTTATTTTTGATAGATTAATTTCATAGTTGGCTTGTCAGCCCGTTAGCTCAACCCAGGACTAACGGGCTGACAAAACACCATTCGCCATCCAGAACTTAGGCACCTCATTCTCAGTTCCTCCTTGCTGGTTCCTCCTGTTTAATCCAGTTTAATCCAGTTTAATCCAGTTTAATCCAGTTTAATCCTTGTTCTCTCTGCTGTCTTTTTGCCTCCTGGTTAATGTGGTTTTTGTTCTTCTCTGGCTCCCTGCATCCCCTGTTATTCTTTTTAAGCTTTGTTTTTTCTTCATCACAACATCTGATCCTCCGCAGGACAGTAACAGCTTGTAAAACCAGATTTCTGTGTTTTGCTTCATCAGAGCTGGTTCTGAACGCAGAGGAGATCAAGAGTCTGTACGAGTTCGAGGAGCAATGTGTGGAGGAATACTTCAGAGAGAAAGAAGACGAGAAGCAGTCGTCCAACAACGAGCGAATCAGAGTCACAGCGGAGAGGTCAGCATCCACTGACCTCCAGTACAGCAGTAGCTCTGAGCTGATAGTTGACCTTTGACCCGTCAGCTGCTGAGTGTCTCTGGGCGTTGCAGGGTGGAGAACATGGCGATGCGGCTGGAGGAGGTGAACGAGCGGCAGCGCTCCATGAAGGCGTCGCTGCAGACGGTGGACCTGCGCCTGGCCCAGCTGGAGGATTTCTCCGGCCGGATGATGAACGCCCTGGAGAAGCTGGCCGGGGTGGACCGGGCCGAGCTGGTCCGGTCCCGCTCCGGGGGCTCGTCGGTGTTCGAGCCGTCCGGCCCGATGCGGCGCAGCAGCGTCGGCAGTGCCGACGGCTGCAGCCTGTACCGGTACCAGCTGGACCACGACGACCAGACAGACGGCGAGGAGAGGAGAGTCCGTCTGAGTCCAGAGAGAGAAACGGCGAATTCCACAGCAGGTACTGAAACATGTCGACGCCGCATTTATTTAGCCCTTCACAGAACAGCTGGACACAGAGATCTGAACAATACATAAAATAATTCACAGTAAAACGACGAATGGACGAACGTCCACAGCGCTCTCAAATCATTTTGACCACTGAAGGTTCTTTATACTAGAGTTATAAACAGATCGGTGAGCAGCCTGAGGCTCAGTGCCTTGCTCAGCCGCACATCACTATGTCACAGGATAAAGCAGGCATCGAACCAACAACCTTCCCATCACAAGGCGACTGCTCTATGCACACAAGGTCCTTAAAGAGAAAATCAGATAAACTAAAAGTCCAAGGAACCATCAGGTGTCACTGTGGACACCTGATGAAATGACAGCAACACACCAAGCTGTGTTTCTGTGGGATACACAGCTTGGTGTGTTCCCACTTCCTCTCGGTTCCCCCGGGTTTGTACTGTATTTGGTTCAGTAAAAACTAAATTCAGGGGGAAGCCCCCGGTTCCCCTTAGTTCCTCCCGTTTCCTCCCGGTTCCCCTTGGTTCCCCTTTAGGAGGGGGAAACTCCCGGTTCCTCCTGGTTCCCTTGGTTAACCCGGTTCCCCCCGGTTCCTCCCGGTTCCTCCCGGTTCCCCTTGGTTATCCCCGGTTCCCCACTGTTCCCCCTGGCTTCCCCCAGTTCCCCTTGGTTCCTCCCTGTTTCCCTTGGTTCCTCCGGGTTCCCCACGGTTCCCCTCGGTTCCTCCCGGTTCCTCCCGGTTCCCCACTGTTCCCCTTGGTTCCTCCCGGCTCCCCCCAGTTCCCCTTGTTTCCTCCCGGTTCCCCTTGGTTCCTCCTGGTTCCCCTTGGTTCCCCACAGTTCCCCTCGGTTCCTCCCGGTTCCCCTCGGTTCCTCCCGGCTCCCCACAGTTCCTCCCGGTTCCCCTTGGTTCCTCCCGGCTCCCCACAGTTCCTCCCGGTTCCTCCTGGCTCCCCACGGTTCCTCCCGGTTCCCCTTGGTTCCTCCCGGCTCCCCACAGTTCCTCCCGGTTCCTCTTGGCTCCCCACGGTTCCTCCCGGTTCCCCACTGTTCCCCTCGGTTCCCCCTGGCTCCCCACAGTTCCTCCCGGTTCCCCTTGGTTCCTCCCGGTTCCCCACAGTTCCTCCCGGTTCCTCCTGGCTCCCCACGGTTCCTCCCGGTTCCCCTTGGTTCCTCCCGGCTCCCCACAGTTCCTCCCGGTTCCTCCCGGTTCCCCACAGTTCCTCCCGGTTCCCCACAGTTCCTCCCGGTTCCTCCTGGCTCCCCACGGTTCCTCCCGGTTCCCCTTGGTTCCTCCCGGCTCCCCACAGTCCCTCCCGGTTCCTCTTGGTTCCTCCCGGCTCCCCACAGTTCCTCCCGGTTCCCCTTGGTTCCTCCCGGCTCCCCACAGTTCCTCCCGGTTCCTCTTGGTTCCTCCCGGCTCCCCACAGTTCTTCCCGGTTCCCCTTGGTTCCTCCCGGCTCCCCACAGTTCCTCCCGGTTCCCCTTGGTTCCTCCCGGCTCCCCACAGTTCCTCCCGGTTCCTCTTGGTTCCTCCCGGCTCCCCACAGTTCTTCCCGGTTCCCCTTGGTTCCTCCCGGCTCCCCACAGTTCCTCCCGGTTCCTCTTGGTTCCTCCCGGCTCCCCACAGTTCCTCCCGGTTCCCCTTGGTTCCTCCCGGCTCCCCACAGTTCCTCCCGGTTCCTCCTGGCTCCCCACGGTTCCTCCCGGTTCCTCTTGGTTCCTCCCGTTTCCCCCAGTTCCTCCCGGTTCCCCTTGTTTCCTCCCGGTTCCCCTTGGTTCCCCCCAGTTCCCCTTGGTTACCCCCGGTTCCCCTTGGTTCCTCCCGGCTCCCCCAGTTCCCCACGGTTCCCCCAAGTTTCTCCCGGCACTTCAGTGGTTTTTACTGAATTTGGTTCCAGATCCCAGTTTATATCGTTTAGTGCTGAAGAGTCTGCAGAGTTCCTTATGGGGTCCCAGGATTCAGTTCCTTGTCTTACAACATGAAATGATGTAATTTGCTCTCATGCATATTCAGGAGGAAGCTAGCATGACTCAGCTAATGTTTGACCACCAAGCATCAGAAACTGAATTTCTCCCCTTTATCTTTAAACTTGGATTAAAACTGAGTTATTAAAATCTGACTGGATGTGATTCTTAAAGCAGTTTGTGTTTTGGCCAGAAGGTGGCGCCGGTTCTGAGTTTCTGTAGTAAATGACACTGAATAAACAAGGAACCCGGTCTGAACGCCTCCTTCTGGTTTCAGGTCATCTGGCTTCCATTCTGGACGTCTCCAGTCTGAGGGACAGGACACAGTCTCTGTCCAACGTGGACATCTTGATCTCGCCGTGTGGCCCCGCCTCTCCTCTTCATCAACCCGCCTCTCCTCTTCATCAACCCGCCTCTCCTCTTCATCACGGCAGCCCGGTGGACGCAGACGGTCCGGCTCAGAGGAGCCGGCTGCAGGTCGTGTCCTCTGTCCCCCTGGACAAAGCGGTGCAGTATTTATCGTCCCCAGATGCCCAACAGGGGGCGCTCCACAGCCCAACTCCCTCCACGATGAAGAGCGCTGATGAAGAGGAGGGAGCCAGGCCTCCGGCTCCTGAACCCGACGCTGATGAAGAGGAGCTGCTGGTGGATGAAGACAGGAAGTACCCGAGCCTCCGATCCAAAAGTCTCAGCAGTAACCAGGCGACGAAGAGGACAAAGAGGCGTGAGGAAGAGGAGAAGCCCCGCCCCTCCAGCAGCGTCACAGACCTGGTGTCAGTGTTCAGACGGAACCAGAACTAGAACCAGAACCAGAACCAGAACCAGAGGATCTTCCGTCTTCTCGAGTTCTGGAGGTTTTTCTGTTTCTGCAGCAAAACAGGAAACAGGAAGTTACAGAACAATGTTGTCTGAATCAGGTGTGGGTTGGGGCCACTGGTCCGGAGCACTGGGAGCACTGGGAGCACTGGGAGCACTGGGAGTACTGGGAGTACTGGGAGCACTGGGAGCACTGGGAGTACTGGGAGCACTGGGAGCACTGGGAGCACTGGGAGTACTGGGAGCACTGGGAGCACTGGGAGCACTGGGAGCACTGGGAGTACTGGGAGCACTGGGAGCACTGGGAGCACTGGGAGCACTGGGAGTACTGGGAGCACTGGGAGTACTGGGAGCACTGGGAGCAGTGGGAGCACTGGGAGCAGTGGGAGCACTGGGAGCACTGGGAGCACTGGGAGCAGTGGGAGCACTGGGAGCACTGGGAGCACTGGGAGCACTGGGAGCACTGGGAGTACTGGGAGCACTGGGAGCAGTGGGAGCACTGGGAGCAGTGGGAGCACTGGGAGCACTGGGAGTACTGGGAGCACTGGGAGCAGTGGGAGCACTGGGAGCAGTGGGAGCACTGGGAGCAGTGGGAGCACTGGGAGCAGTGGGAGCAGTGGGAGCACTGGGAGCAGTGGGAGCACTGGGAGCACTGGGAGTACTGGGAGCACTGGGAGTACTGGGAGCACTGGGAGTACTGGGAGCACTGGGAGCACTGGGAGCACTGGGAGCACTGGGAGTACTGGGAGCACTGGGAGTACTGGGAGCACTGGGAGCACTGGGAGCACTGGGAGCACTGGGAGCACTGGGAGCAGTGGGAGCAGTGGGAGTACTGGGAGTACTGGGAGTACTGGGAGCACTGGGAGTACTGGGAGCACTGGGAGCACTGGGAGAACTGGGAGCACTGGGAGTACTGGGAGCACTGGGAGTACTGGGAGCACTGGGAGCAGTGGGAGCAGTGGGAGCACTGGGAGCAGTGGGAGCAGTGGGAGCAGTGGGAGTACTGGGAGCACTGGGAGCACTGGGAGTACTGGGAGTACTGGGAGTACTGGGAGCACTGGGAGCCAGTCTGCTAGCGACGGTTTGTTGGAGAACATGAACACAGTCAGTATCTGACAGGAAGTAGCCAGAGAAATCTCAGGTTAACTGATGGAGGAAACAGGAAGTGATGCAGTTGGTCACTGGGTTAGTCCCACCAGTGACCAACTGGGTGGGACTAACATTTTCACCAACTTATACTGGTTAGTTTTGGAGAAGTTTTACGTTTGTCTTTATTGTTCAGTGTGAAAATCTGTTTGCTCATCATGTCTGTTCACATTTTAGTAATAAATCATGTGATGGTCAGTTTGTTATTATGATTTATCATTTTTTAAACATTTTAAAACATTTTTTAAAAGCTCCATCTTCACAGAAGAGATATTGCAATACCTTGTCTGGCCACAAGAGGGTGCAGCGTCAATCCGGGGGAACCTGCGAATGTTTGAAGGTCGTTTTGCACCAGAAGAAGAGTTATGGCTAAAAATCGAAGCCAGTCTTATGATGATCAATATTCTGAGTTACTGTCGATTTAAATGAACATCTTAACTCGGTAGCAAAAGTATTCACACCCCAGGGACTTTTCCACACTTTGTCACATCACAACCACAAACATTCAAATATTTCACTGGACTTTTGTGTGAAACAAAGTGGTTCACTATTGGCAAGTCTAAAGAAAATTATACAATTAGACATATTTTTGCAAATAAACATTAAAGAAGTATTCATCCCCCTTTCTCTGAGGTCAGACGTCTAAACTGAGCTTCATCTGTTTGGCAAAGAGTCACAAACTCAGTCCTGAGCTCCGCTGCCTTAGATGAGCCTCTGCTGCACCAGAATCCTCGGGTCACTAAGGTTCTGGAGAACCGATCCAGTCCAGGAGGAGATGGATCCGTTTCATTCATCTAAAGCCTGCAGGACAGCAGAGGGCTGGAGTTTGACTCCCTGCTCTGATGATGAAAGCTGGTAGAGACAAACCCTAAAGACTAGCAGCTGCAGTTACAGCATCAGGTGGTTCCACGTTGACTCAAGGAGCTGAATACTTTTGCACACCACACCTTTGAGTTTTTTTACTTGTAAAAATGTTTTGAATTATATAATTTTCTTTCTACATAACAATCATATGTTGGTTTTTCACATTAAATTTCAGGGAAATTTATGGCTGTGGCAGTAATGTGACAAAATGGAAAAGTTGAAGGGGTGTGAATACTTTCTGCAAGCCACCGCATATTTAAGAAACGTGTAAACTGGTTCAGATTATAACCCAACTGATAAAATATGAAATGCCTTGTTATGCTAAGACTTAGTAACACTGATCAATATTAACCTTCCAAGTTGCTTCTGTTGGCCATAAATAAGATTGTAAATCTGGACAGAAACTGGAAGAAAAAAGCATTAAAGGTCCAAACAAAACCTCAAAGAATCAGATTTATTCGTGTCCCAAGGGAACTGATATCATAGCAAGTATAAAAAACTAAAAGTATCAAAGTTTAAAAAATAAAACAGAATAAAAATTTAACATACCAAACATGACATCAAATACAAATTAATGCATAATAGGAAGAATACAGCAAAATATTGTTGACCAGCTGTTGCTACGAACAACAATCATAATTTAATGTACATTTAACGTTTCAAGACTAATAATTTTCCTGTATTTATTTTCATACGTTTTTGAGAAATGACTTGATTTATAAATCAGTCATTGTCAAACATTAAACTACATATTTTTCTTACTTTTTTCCAGAGAATAAATATTTATTATAGTTTGTCAACTATTGACAGCAGAGAGAGAAAATAATTCTAACAGAGTAAATTATGTTTATTTCATTACATAAGCTGTATTATAATACCTCAGACTGAGATATTTACAACAAAAAGTGAAAGAATAAAACATTTATTCATTATACTGGGAACACTGGTCACAGGCTTCAGTCTGCTGGTCACACTGGGAGAACTCCATGACTTCTGAGACGTCCTGGTTCACAGGCTAAAGCCAAGAATAAAAGAGAAATTATCCCAAAGTGAAATAGAAAATACATAAATGTTTCCTTCACATTCATAAAAAGCCATTTTCAGCATGTTGGGCTCGTAGCATAAACTCGTAGCATCTTTATAGCTAAACACCGACATGGAGAAGCTGAGCTGGAAACAGACTGAAGACCAGCAGCTCCAGCTCTGATCCTGACTGACCTTTACTCACTAAATCCTCTGGTTTTTAATTCACTTCTCCTCTAACAGCCGTTTCTCATCAGCTCTCATTAGAAAACAGGATGAAACGTTAGCTGCTACGCTAACAACCAGCAGTTATATTAGCTGCTACGCTAACAATCAGCGGTTATATTAGCTGCTACGCTAACAATCAGCGGTTATATTAGCTGCTACGCTAACAACCAGCGGTTATATTAGCTGCTACGCTAACAATCAGTGGTTATATTAGCTGCTATGCTAACAGTCAGCGGTTATATTAGCTGCTACGCTAACAACCAGCGGTTATATTAGCTGCTATGCTAACAACCAGCGGTTATATTAGCTGCTATGCTAACAACCAGCGGTTATATTAGCTGCTATGCTAACAATCAGCGGTTATATTAGCTGCTACGCTAACAATCAGCGGTTATATTAGCTGCTATGCTAACAATCAGCGGTTATTTCGGGCCAATTTAGCTACATAGGAAATATTTTCCGGTTGTTTAGAAGCGAGTTTCTGGCTGCAAAGTGATTCTGATCTTTCATCCTGACCTGGGAAGGTAATGAGAATGAATCCAGATTGTTTCGTAAAACGGTTGAAACACAAAGCAAAGGACTGAAGGAGCTCAGATCCTCTGCTGCCACATTCAAGATGGACTCAGTGAGGCGTCTAGTGTTCATGTCTATGGTTGTATTGTCATTATCAGGAGCATCAGTGTGGAATCCTTGGACTAAACATTTGGACCTGTGATGAGACCTTTGACTGGATTTCCCAGAAGTTTCTATGGTTTGACCTGCAGCCAGCCAAGCAGACTCCGGGGTCTGGAACCAACCAGCAGAGTCTGCAGGTGAGTTTTACCTTTCAGGACCAGAGAGAAAAACTTCTGCAGCTGTGAAACATCTGGATCCAGCCCAGTGGGCTGAAGGCAGAAACCGCTGGATGAACTCTGAACTCTGGAATCTCTGAAGTGGTAGAAGGACAAGAGACAGAAAGTGGAACATTATGGGATAGAAACCTGGAGCCACTGGGTCTCCACAAAACATCTGCATCAGGATCCAGATGTTTGTTGAGCTGACGGTTTCTGGCCTCACGGTCTGGGTTTGAAATTTGGATCTGAACCATCAAATATCTTTGAGACAGACTGAAAATCGATCTTTCTTCAGAAACTTTATTTATGGTTCACACCTTCAGAAGTCGGAGTTAACATGGCAGCTTTCATGTATTAAATTAATGTGCTATAAATTAGAACCTCTGACTTGGTTTGTCTCTGTTGGAGTGAAACTTTACACATTAAATAAAATAATTGATCAGTTTGTGAAAAATTCTCTCCAAAATAAATCAGTTCTCCGCTCTTGGCTCCTGAACTCTTGGCTCCTGAACTCGGATCCAGCTGAATCCGGTTCTCCTTCAGCTGCAGGCCGACCACAGCAGCCAATCACCAGCAGCCTCCCTGGTCATGTGACCGGCAGGACCTCCAGCTTCTCCTTCAGATGTTGGTGCTGGAGTGTGTGGTGGAGAAGTTGTCCATACGGAATCGAACCACTCTCCCGTCGGCCGGCGGCGTGAAGAGCAGGTGGCGGGCGAACACCTGGCGGCAGGCTTTGCGGAAGTTCTCGGACAGGAAGGCGTAGAGGATGGGGTTGATGCAGGAGTTCCCGTAGGACAGGCAGTGGGACACGATGCGGAGCGCGAAGGTGGCGTCGTTCAGCGGGTAGCTGCCGAACTCCACCCACATGGCGACGATGTGGTGCGGCATCCAGCAGACGGTGAAGCCGGTGACGACCAGGAGGATGGTCTGGACCGTCTGCAGAGGAACCACAGGCAACACAAACCCGTTTAACCACCAGGCAGAAACATTAAACCCAGTGAGGGGTGGAGGGAAGGGCCAGTTCCAGAACCAGGTTCTGCTGGGAAACCAGGTTCTTGGACTCCTTCCAGTTCACCCGTTAAATAACTCTGAGCTGTAATTTATGGCTAAATATCTGGTTCATTTCACCAAATTTAATCCCATTCAGCGTCTTGAGGCTTTATGGTTGATATGCAATGAATCTGGGAAATTTAGTTGATTTCGCTGCAGAATTATGGATTCAACACGTCAATGAGCAAAGAACTGCGACGCTGTGAGACCTCTGGTGGAGGCAGCTGGTACTGTCCACCGCAGGTCAGAGGTTACAGACGGCTGCTGGTGTCTGTCAGCTTCGCTGCAGCTGATGCTAAAAGGTTCTGCGTGGAGATTCTGTGAAAAGCAGCGATTTTGATACGGCTGAAAAGTCGCCTCATCGAATGTTTCCATCAAAACTTGATGTTTCAAAATTACCACGTTTTCAATAAACAAATTCATTTTTGGAATTTGAATTTGATGGTCGATGGAAACAGCGACTGACAACCACAGCAACCGAAACAAAAACCTCGTTTTACAGGAAGAACATTTCAGCAGAACCAGAACCAGAACCAGAGCGTCTGAGTGAGGGGGAGGAGCGGACCAAACAAAACCACAGAGGGTAGGACAGGTCCGATGGGGCCCTGATGAGGTCCTGATGGGGTCCTGATGGGGCCCTGATGAGGTCCTGATGGGGCCCTGATGGGGTCCTGATGGGGCCCTGATGAGGTCCTGATGGGGCTCTGATGGGGCTCTGATGGAGTTCTGATGGGTCTCTGATGGGGCTCTGATGGGGCTCTAATGGGGACCTGATGGGGCTCTGATGGGTCTCTGATGGGGCTCTAATGGGGCTCTAATGGAGTTCTGATGGGTCTCTGATGGGGCTCTGATGGGGTTCTGATGGGGCTCTGATGGGTCTCTGATGGGGCTCTAATGGAGTTCTGATGGGTCTCTGATGGGGCTCTAATGGAGTTCTGATGGGTCTCTGATGGGGCTCTGATGGAGTTCTGATGGGTCTCTGATGGGGCTCTAATGGGGTTCTGATGGGTCTCTGATGGGTCTCTGATGGGGCTCTGATGGGGCTCTAATGGGGCTCTAATGGGGCTCTGATGGGGCTCTGATGGGTCTCTGATGGGGCTCTGATGGGGCTCTGATGGGGCTCTGATGGGTCTCTGATGGGGCTCTGATGGGGCTCTGATGGGGCTCTGATGGGGCTCTAATGGGGTCCTGATGGGGCTCTGATGGGTCTCTGATGGGGCTCTAATGGGGACCTGATGGGGCTCTGATGGGGCTCTGATGGGGCTCTGATGGGGCTCTGATGGGGCTCTGATGGGTCTCTGATGGGGCTCTGATGGGGCTCTAATGGGGACCTGATGGGGCTCTGATGGGTCTCTGATGGGGCTCTGATGGGGCTCTGATGGAGTTCTCATGGGTCTCTGATGGGTCTCTAATGGAGTTCTGATGGGTCTCTGATGGGGCTCTGATGGGGCTCTGATGGGGCTCTGATGGGGCTCTGATGGGGCTCTGATGGGGCTCTAATGGAGTTCTCATGGGTCTCTGATGGGTCTCTAATGGAGTTCTGATGGGTCTCTGATGGGGCTCTGATGGAGTTCTGATGGGGCTCTGATGGGTCTCTGATGGGTCTCTGATGGGGCTCTAATGGAGTTCTGATGGGGTCCTGATGGGGCTCTAATGGGGTCCTGATGGGGCTCTAATGGGGCTCTGATGGGGCTCTAATGGGGTTCTGATGGGGCTCTGATGGGTCTCTGATGGGGCTCTAATGGAGTTCTGATGGGTCTCTGATGGGGCTCTAATGGAGTTCTGATGGGTCTCTGATGGGGCTCTGATGGGGCTCTAATGGGGTTCTGATGGGTCTCTGATGGGGCTCTGATGGAGTTCTGATGGGTCTCTGATGGGGCTCTAATGGGGTCCTGATGGGGCTCTAATGGGGCTCTAATGGGGCTCTGATGGGGTCCTGATGGGGCTCTAATGGGGTCCTGATGGGGCTCTAATGGGGCCCTGATGGGGCTCTAACGGGGCCCCCAGGGGCCAGTGACCTCCATCGTGGGGAGCCCACCCTCCCAGGTCTCCTTTTCCAACCCACAGCCTCCAGCCTCTGGTTTTCCTGTGGTCCTGATGGGTCCCTTGCTGGATGGTGACGCGGCTGCAGCTCGTTGTGAATCTTATCTGCTGTTTAAAGCAGCTTATAAATAACTGGAGCTGCAACATGTTGGACACGTTCAGGGTCTCTAAACACAGTAACTTTTACACTGTGCTGCCCATCGCGGCACGCTGGGGCCCATGCTGGGGCCCATGCTGGGCCCATGCTGGGGGCCATGCTGGGGCCCATGCTGGGGCCCATGCTGGGGGCCATGCTGGGGCCCATGCTGGGGCCATGCTGGGGCCCATGCTGGGGCCCATGCTGGGGCCATGCTGGGCCCATGCTGGGGCCCATGCTGGGGGCCATGCTGGGGCCCATGCTGGGGCCATGCTGGGGCCCATGCTGGGGCCCATGCTGGGGCCCATGCTGGGGCCCATGCTGGGGCCATGCTGGGGCCCATGCTGGGGCTCATGCTGGGGCCATGCTGGGGCCCATTCTGGGGCCCATGCTGGGGCCCATGATCTCATCACCGTGTCAGATACCAAACATTTGTTGTCATCTGGAGGAGAACCGCGCTGCTCCTGAGCTCCTGCAACGTCAGACTGAATTTATTTTAGTTTTCTGAGTTTATGACATGGTGATAACCAGAGACCACTAACCCGTCAGGGTTAGTAACCCTGACTAACCCATCAGGGTTACTAACCCATCAGGGTTACTAACCAGAGGAGGAAGCTGCTGAGCTCTTAACAGGTTAGACTCCAAGATCCCATCTCATTATTTTAAACAGGAACATTTTTTAAGACCAATTTAGGGGGTCGGCAAAGTTACATAGAAATGTAACGTAAAATGTGGTTTAAAAGCTTTTTAAACTACATTCAAGCTGAAAATGACTAGTGATGCACATCAAACATGTTTTTCACAGTAAATTTTAAATGTTGCTTAGATACGGGTTTTGTTAATCTCACTGAAATGATCTGCTACATCTTCACAATGTTTTAATGAGTAACTCCTCCATAAAACACCGATTTATTACAACGACTCCCATTACAAGTTATTTGGTATTTAAATTGTTAAGTTGCTTTATTTTTAAAGCTCTTAGTTTTGTCATGTGCTGGAGAACCAACAGGTAGATAGAAATGAATATCTGGGGAATATCATAAGTTAAATGTAACACTTGAAGCATCGAGGATTTGATAGGAAAAGATTTGTGGGACCCATCGGACCCGTCCTGCCCTCTGTTTGTCTCTGTTGAAGACATAAAGGAAGAACTTTCTGTTTTCCTCCCTCCTGATTCAATGTCTTCTTGTCAACATAAGAGTTAAAGCGCTAAATATGATTATAGTTTCCTCCTTCAACAAAACAAGCTAAGTCTGTCAAACAATGTAGCAGTTTAGCTAGTTTTGATTTAAGGCATAACAGGCAGTTTCTCATGATTCAGCCAAAGTAATGAAATTAACTGCAGTCTGATTTTTATTGTCAGTGTTTCTTCCTATTGAGCAGTGAAAGGAAATAAAATGTGTTTCATGTCTTTTGCTTTAAGTTTTTACTTACTGGAGGGTTATTAGTGCTGCAGAGCCACAGCTAACAGCTAACGCTAAAGCTAGCTCCTCCCTTAGCGGCTCTAACGGCGCCGGTACCGATCAGCAGCTGTTGCTCCTCCTTGGACTGAACCATTGTTCTAACCTAAAGATTCATTCTTATTTTTTTCTTAGATAAATGGCAGATTTATTTTGCTCTTCGTATCTTTTGCCTTTTCATGTTGACATTGTTTAAATGGAGAACTTTCTTCTATAATTGGTTTGGGTGGGAAATTCCAGACTTTTCCAGGATTGGGCCTGGACCTCTGGACCCTTCTGCCCATGTTTGATTCCTCTAGTTTACTGAAAATATGTTTCCATTTTAGCTCAACTGTAGTTTATGAACAAAGACAAATGAAGTAGCTTCGTTCACAGCAGCCAGCTAGTTAGAGATTAGCTATCAGTCTTTCCTAACCCTCCTGTCTAGCAGCGGGTCAGTTTGGGATAAATCCCTGAGAGGATAACCGTCCTGGTCTGAAGCTGACTGGACCCAGACTGCTGTGCTGCTCATTAGCTGCACTGCCAGCAGCTTCTCAGCTTTCTATGATGTTGAACATGTTGCCAGGTTCTCCTTCATCCATCCATATGTCCTCCATAAAATATGCTCTTCATCATAAACCCCACTCCTGCTTCTAAATATACCCTCAGCTCCCTCCAGACCCAAACCACTAATGTTAGCTGTCTAGAAACATCCTGTCTTCTGTCAGAGAGATTTCAACACAAATGTTCCTGTGAGGTTGTGAAGAGTCCTCATCACCGGACATTTATGGCATTGATTAATACGGGACGCCGTTAACATCTCCAATAGGAAGCTGATCCTTGCAGACCAATGCAGCTGAAGACGGGTCCTACCCCAGAGGTCAAACGTTCAGCACAGCCGGAAGCAGTTCGCCGACCTGATGAATATCTGCACAAGGATTCCATCAACCAAAACCAGAAAAAGCTCCTTTACTGCGGAGTAGAAGATCATCCATCCACCAGTTACCCAACATCTTTATCCCCATGCTGGGATCACAAAGGCTGATCTGCAGGTTTCATCGGCGGACAGATGATGGATGGATGATATATGGATGGATGATGATGGAAGATGGATGGATGGATGGATGGATGGATGGATGATGATGGAAGATGGATGATGGTGGATGGATGGATGGATGGATGATGATGGATGGATGGATGATGGTGGATGGATGGATGATGATGGATGGATGATATATGAATGGATGATGATGGATGATGGATGGATGATGGATGGATGGATGGATGGATGATGATGGAAGATGGATGATGATGGATGGATGGATGGATGGATGATGATGGATGGATGGATGATGATGGATGATGGATGGATGATGGATGGATGATGGTGGATATTCCACCATCATCCATCCATCCATCCATTTCTCAGATGTTGTCGGTGAACAGAACCGATCTACTGATTGTTTTGTTGGTTCCGGTTCTCTGAACTCAGCAGCCGGTTGGATCCGGTTTATGTTCAACTACCTGCAGACTGGATGGTCCATGTGAAAGGTTCTGTTCTGACCCGCCGGTCCGGTGTGCTGATGGTTTGGGTCAGAGTCTCCTTAAGGGATTCCTTAATAAATCTGCTTTACGACTTCATGTGTTTGTTCTGGTGACTCAGCAGATTTAATAACACAGTCTGAGCAGATCAATAAAGCAGAACCGGGTTGTTCCAGAAAACGGACCGGACCCGGCCCGCTGCTCTGGGCGAATCCGTGCCAAGACTTCAGGCTGCCAGAGGAACCTCCTCTATTCTTAGACGCTGTCTAAATATTTACCCAGCAGCCTTTGTTCCTCCGCAGCAGAACCTGTAAACGACCCGGTTCTGCTGCTGCAGGACGTCTGCTCTCTGTCGCCTGCCAGCCGGGCCAGGACCACAATCAGAACCAGAACCTGTACCTGGACCTGACTGGACATGGTACTGCTGGTAGCACTGCGTCTAAACCGGACCGGCTTGGACCCAGAAACCTGCAGATCAAATGTCGTAACGGTAGAAGCTCATCATCATCATCAGCCTCCTCTTCATCACTGGCCCAGAGGACAAACCCAGAACTCTGATGAAGAGTCGCTGACCTGAGGAGGAAGAAGAGGAAGAGGAGGAAGAGGAGGAAGAGGAGGAGTAGTTCACCTTTCGTTTGGACAGCTCGGACCTCTTGGACATGTTCTTCATCTTTTTATGCAGGTGGCACAAAACCTGGAAGACAGCAGACCAGTCATACGTTAACTTAAAGGCTCGTTTTGAAGTATAAGCTGCAACTTACAGCTTCGAAGAACTCGACCTGAATGCGGCGTTCATATCAAACACGTGTTGATCTGCTCTACCGCTAGCAAACAGCCGTAATGATTAGATAACATAAAAGTCAAGCAGTTCCCTAAACCCCCTGGTGGTTGAAGAAAAATCCACATATAAACCGGAAAATACAATATATGAAAAATATCTGAATTCTCTCTGGTATTGTTCAGGGAGCCGGACCAAATGTGGAGGCGGGCCGGATCCGGCCCGCGGGCCGCAGCTTGGGGACCCCTGCTCTAAACCCATTAGGATCTCCCTTCTCCGAACAGAACCTGAGCTGACCTGCCTACCCGTCCTCTGGAGCACAACCAGATGGTACCTTTTTGAAATGCATTAAACTTTAAAATCCCTGGTTGTGTGAACTTGATGTGGTCAAGAAACTAAAATCCAACATGACAGTTTATGAAGCATTAATGTAGAAAGTGGCAAAGCAGAATAATAAAGATATTAAGTTACTAAAAAGTTACTTCATTAGTAATTATAAGTGTATACTGTAATCGCACTATTAATATATGAAATATGTAATATACTCAGAAGACATTCTAAATGTATAATCACAAAAACAGTAACTTAGCATGTTTATTGCATGTAAACCATAAAGTAAACT
The DNA here is from genome assembly GCF_904066995.2 of Poecilia reticulata. NCBI lineage: Eukaryota > Metazoa > Chordata > Actinopteri > Cyprinodontiformes > Poeciliidae > Poecilia > Poecilia reticulata. The sequence goes on from NC_088832.1 coordinate 36,622,108, forward strand.
AACTATAACTTTAGTTGTTCCAAAAGGACATTTCAGGTTGACCAACCCTAAACCAGCATTGCCAAAACTTTATATATTAATTCTTCACCTGGACAGTTGGACCAGCAGATTGAACCCAAAGCGTATTTTAATCTACTTTTTTCTTTTGGTTTGCTTTTATGTTTATGAACACAGTCCAGTGCGTCGTCATCAATGTGGATATAAAGGATGATCAGAAACACTGAGGTCTTTAAACGATTAAATAATTACATCAAAAAGTTAGAAATAATGTCTTTAGTTTAATTCCCAAATATATTGGTGTGTGTGACAAAATGTGTCAATGAGGGTCAGAGTTTCCCCCAGGAAACTTGCTAAGTCCGGCGGTCAGGGCTGTCAGGGTGGTCAGGGCGTTGAGGCGATCAGGGCGGTCAGGGCGGTCAGGGTGGTCAGGGCGGTCAGGGTGGTCAGGGTGGTCAGGGCGTTGAGGCGATCAGGGCGGTCAGGGCGGTCAGGGTGGTCAGGGTGGTCAGGGTGGTCAGGGTGGTCAGGGCGGTCAGGGTGGTCAGGGTGGTCAGGGCGTTGAGGCGGTCAGGGTGGTCAGGGCGTCGAGGCGGTCAGGGCGGTCAGGGCGGTCAGGGTGGTCAGGGTGGTCAGGGCGGTCAGGGTGGTCAGGGTGGTCAGGGTGGTCAGGGCGTTGAGGCGGTCAGGGTGGTCAGGGCGTCGAGGCGATCAGGGCGGTCAGGGCGGTCAGGGTGGTCAGGGTGGTCAGGGCGGTCAGGGTGGTCAGGGTGGTCAGGGCGTTGAGGCGGTCAGGGTGGTCAGGGCGTCGAGGCGGTCAGGGCGGTCAGGGTGGTCAGGGTGGTCAGGGTGGTCAGGGCGGTCAGGGTGGTCAGGGTGGTCAGGGTGGTCAGGGCGTTGAGGCGGTCAGGGTGGTCAGGGCGTCGAGGCGATCAGGGCGGTCAGGGTGGTCAGGGTGGTCAGGGTGGTCAGGGTGGTCAGGGCGTTGAGGCGGTCAGGGCGGTCAGGGTGGTCAGGGCGTCGAGGCGATCAGGGCGGTCAGGGCGGTCAGGGCGGTCAGGGCGGTCAGGGCGGTCAGGGGGGTCAGGGCGTTGAGGCGATCAGGGCGGTCAGGGCGGTCAGGGCGTCGAGGCGGTCAGGGTGGTCAGGGCGGTCAGGGCGGTCAGGGCGTCGAGGCGATCAGGGCGGTCAGGGCGGTCAGGGTGGTCAGGGCGGTCAGGGTGGTCAGGGCGGTCAGGGCGTCGAGGCGGTCAGGGCGGTCAGGGTGGTCAGGGCGTCGAGGCGATCAGGGCGGTCAGGGCGGTCAGGGTGGTCAGGGCGATCAGGGCGGTCAAGGTGGTCAGGGTGGTCAGGGCGGTCAGGGTGGTCAGGGCGGTCAGGGCGTCGAGGCGATCAGGGTGGTCAGGGCGGTCAGGGCGTCGAGGCGATCAGGGTGGTCAGGGCGGTCAGGGCGTCGAGGCGATCAGGGTGGTCAGGGCGGTCAGGGCGTCGAGGCGATCAGGGCGGTCAGGGTGGTCAGGGCGTCGAGGCGATCAGGGTGGTCAGGGCGGTCAGGGCGTTGAGGCGGTCAGGGCGGTCAGGGTGGTCAGGGCGTCGAGGCGATCAGGGCGATCAGGGCGGTCAGGGTGGTCAGGGCGGTCAGGGCGTCGAGGCGGTCAGGGCGGTCAGGGCGGTCAGGGCGGTCAGGGTGGTCAGGGCGGTCAGGGCGTCGAGGCGGTCAGGGCGGTCAGGGCGGTCAGGGTGGTCAGGGCGTCGAGGCGGTCAGGGCGGTCAGGGTGGTCAGGGCGGTCAGGGTGGTCAGGGCGGTCAGGGTGGTCAGGGCGTCGAGGCGGTCAGGGCGGTCAGGGTGGTCAGGGCGGTCAGGGTGGTCAGGGCGGTCAGGGTGGTCAGGGCGGTCAGGGTGGTCAGGGCGGTCAGGTGGTCAGGGTGGTCAGGGCGTTGAGGCGGTCAGGGTGGTCAGGGCGGTCAGGGTGGCCAGGGCGTCGAGGCGATCAGGGCGGTCAGGGTGGTCAGGGCGTCGAGGCGATCAGGGCGGTCAGGGTGGTCAGGGCGTCGAGGCGATCAGGGCGGTCAGGGCGGTCAGGGCGTCGAGGCGGTCAGGGCGGTCAGGGTGGTCAGGGCGGTCAGGGTGGTCAGGGCGGTCAGGGTGGTCAGGGCGGTCAGGGCGTCGAGGCGGTCAGGGTGGTCAGGGCGGTCAGGGTGGTCAGGGCGTCGAGGCGATCAGGGCGGTCAGGGTGGTCAGGGCGTCGAGGCGATCAGGGCGGTCAGGGTGGTCAGGGCGTCAGGGTGGTCAGGGCGGTCAGGGTGGTCAGGGCGTCGAGGCGGTCAGGGCGATGCGCCGTGTTTTTCTATTAATAGAGTAATTATGTTAGGGTAAATCATCTCCAGTGATATTTAAACACACAACTAGTCTAAAAACAACAGATTTTTAATCTGTTTAAAGTCAGCGGCTCCATCAGGGGCTCCATCAGGGGCTCCATCAGGGGCTCCATCAGCTCCATCAGGGGCTCCATCAGGGGCTCCATCAGGGGCTCCATCAGGGGCCCCATAAACACTAATAATTTAAAACAGACCAGATACATAAATGTAACTTTTGTTTATTGAGATGATCAATGCTGTTAAATTTGATTCAGTTCTTTAGGCGTACATTAATTAAATGATTTTAAATTGTTTAACATTTAAATACAGTGGAGCAGAAAGTATTTATTCAGCCACCAGTTCTCCCAGTTAAACAGATGAGACGCCTGTAATGTTCATCATAGATATGAACCTCAACTATGAGAGAAAAAAAATCCACAAAATCACATTTTCTGATTTTTAAAGAATTTATTGGCACTATATGGTGGAAAATAAGTATTTGGTCAATAACAAAAGTTCATCTCAATACTTTGCTATATATCCTTTGTTGGCAATGACAGAGATCAAACGTTTTCTGTAAGTCTTCACAAGGTTCTCACACACTGTTGCTGGTATTTTGGCCCATTCCTCCATGCAGATCTTCTCTAGAGCTGTGATGTTCTGGGGCTGTCGCTGGACAACACGGACTTTCAACTCCCTCCACAGGTTTTCTATGGGGTTGACATCTGGAGACTGGCTAGGCCACTCCAGGACCTTGAAATGCTTCTTACGAAGCCACTCCTTCGTTACCCGGGTGGTGTGTTTGGGATCATCGTCCTGCTGAAAGACCCAGCCACGTTTCACCTTCAATGCCCCTGTTGATGGAAGGAGGTTTTCACTCAAAATGTGACGATACATGGCCCCATTCATTCCTTCCTTTACACGGATCAGTCGTCCTGGTCCCTTGGCAGAAAAACAGCCCTAAAGCATGATGTTTCCACCCCCATGCTTCACAGTAGGCATGGTGTTCTTTGGATGCAACTCAGCATTCATTCTCCTCCAAACACGACGAGTAGAGTTTTGACCAAAAAGTTCTACTTTGGTTTCATCTGACCATATGATATTCTCCCAGTCATCTTCTGGATCATCCAAATGCTCTCTAGCAAACTTGAGACGGGCCTTGACATGTCCTGGCTTAAGCAGGGGGACACGTCTGGCACTGCAGGTTTGAGTCCCTGGCGGCGTAGTGTGTTACTGATGGTAGCCTTTGTTACTTTGGCCCCAGCTCTCTGCAGGTCATTCACTAGGTTCCCCCGTGTGGTTCTGGATTTTTGCTCACCGTTCTTGTGATCATTTTGACCCCACAGGGTGTGATCTTGGTGGAGCCCCAGATTGAGGGAGATTATCAGTGGTCTTGTTCCATTTTCTAATAATTGATCCCACAGTTGATTTCTTTACACCAAGCTGTTTACCTATTGCAGATTCAGTATTCCCAGCCAGGTGCAGGTTTATCATTTTGTTTCGGGTGTCCTTTGACAGCTCTCTAGTTTTGGCCATGGTGGAGTTTAGAGTGTGACTGTTTGAGGTTGTGACCAGGTGTGTTTTATACTGATAACGAGTTCAAATAGGTGCCATTAATTCAGGTAACAAGTGGAGGACAGAGGAGCCTCTTACAGAACAAGTTACACGGCTGTGAGAGCCTGAAATCCTGCTTGTTTGTAGCTGACCAAATACTTATTTTCCACCATATGGTGCCAATAAATTCTTTAAAAATCAGAAAATGTGATTTTCTGGATGTTTTTTCTCCTTTAGTCTCTCATAGTTGAGGTTTATATCTATGATGAACATTACAGGCCTCTCATCTGTTTAACTGGGAGAACTGGGAGAACTGGTGGCTGAATAAATACTTTTTTGATTTTAAGGAGCTGAAGTTTGTAAAACTTCAAAGAACAATATTCATAGTTTGTTTTGTTACCATAGCAACAATCGGATGATGTGAGTTTAATCTTTGAGTTTACAAAAAATAATTGTAAACTGCGATTATAACTTACTGCTTTTCAGGCTGGACAGTTAAACTTCTCCCTTATTTCACTAAATCCAACACAGAAGCTGTTAGAGCTGCTGATGTTTTAGCAACAAAAGGGGCCCATAAGTGAAAGTCTGCCCCAGGCCCCATGCAGCCTTGGACCGGCCCTGTAATCTGCTGCTCTACGCAGAGATGAGCAACAAACAGAGATTCATTCATTCATTGCTGCTAATGTAACTTCAGTCGCTCTAACATTTCGTGTCTGTTGAGTTTTTAATCGTCACAGAAACTTTTCTGGTTGGTCGAGTTTCTCAGATCTCATATTAACTCCAAGTAGCAACACATTTGATATGGTTTGATGAATCATGTAACCGGAAAAATGATAATAAAACAATATAAAATGAGCGTGACTCTGAGAGGCTGAAGCTGCTCATTGGCTGAAGCTGCTGATGACGTCAGCGCTGCTCGTCATCCACAGACTCTCTGACCAACCGGAACCAGAAACTTTACAGGGAAGACGAGATGTAAACTCCACATTCTGCTCCATGACCTTTGACCTGCTCCATCTAACTGACGAACTGGGTTCAGATTCCTTTCGATAAGAACCATGAACCGTTTCTGCTGCTGCGGACCGGATGGACCGGAACCGTCTCGATTTAAGAACGTCACCAGTTCACCGAACCTTCGACCGGTTGGACAGACCAACAGCGCTGCGGTTCTTTAACCCTGACCCGGTCTGGAAATCATTCAAATACTGAAACGTAGAAGGAAAACAGATCATTATTGTTTGGAGCATTTTTTTCTGCCAAACTGAACGTTTTTACTGAACTTCAAGTTTCTCAAACACCGGAGATTTTAGAGGCTTCAAAAGCTTTAGAGTTTAAGACCTGGACTCCAGTGGTTTGTTCCGACCCAGTTCCTCCTGTAGAACCTAAAAACCAGTTCGCAGAAGCTCTGGCCACCTCTTGGTCATCTGTCGGACCAGCTCAGCTGAGTGCGCGGCGCGGCGCGGTGCGGTGCGGCGCGGCGCGCCCCGCAGCAGCTCTTTACGCGTAAACGGCTCAGCAGGTTTACGCGCGGCCTTTGGCCCCTGCTCATGTCATTAACGCGGGTTTTACGGCGGCGTGAGGAGTGAAACATTAGCCTGGAGCTGGACTGACCCTGATGTAGCAGCAGCAGATGAGCAGCAGCGGCAGGATGAAGCCCAGCAGCAGGATGGACACCTTGTAGGCGCGCCGCGACGCTCCCAGCCCGGCCTCCCAGCAGAAGGTCTTGTTCGGGGCGCTGGAGTGGCTGGTGAGCACGTAGTTCTGCGCCACCGGTACCGAACACAGCAGGGACAGGGTCCAAATGACGCACAGCCCAGCCAGCGCGTTCCTGCGGCTGCGGATCCACGCAGAGCTCTTGGAGCGCACAACGGCGATGTAGCGATCCACGGACATGGCGACCAGCGTGAGGATGCTGACCAGCATGCTGGCCGTGGTGAAGAAGTGTCCGAACTTGCAGAGGAAGGCTCCGAACACCCACTCTGGCAGGGAGTAGATGGTGGCGTGGAGCGGGACGCAGAAGAGGAGGAAGAGGAGGTCCGCCACGCTCAGGTTCACGATGAAGATGTTGGTGGGGCTGAGCGGGCGCGCGCCCCCGCTGGGTTTCACCCTGCCGATCACCAGCATCACCAGGGAGTTCCCGAGAAGCCCCACCACGAAGATCAGCCCGAACACCAGCGGCACGATCACCACCTCCGGCCCGGGCTCCCCCGCGGTGCGGTTGGTCTCAGCCCGGCTGTACGACTCGTTTCCCGGCGGAACCATGCTGGAGCTCCGGGACCCGGCTGGAGGTCAGAGCCGAGCGCAAAGCGGGTCCATGGTTCGGTCCGACACGTCCGGCAGCAAAGTCCAAGCTCAGTGAACAGCGTGAAGCGCGTCCGCTTAAGGGACCCGCAGAGATCTGCTTCCGGTCTCAGGCTTTCAGAGTAAAACTGCAGGTCCGAGTCTAGAACAAAGCCGGTACCAGTCCTTCTGGTTCTGTGGGCTTCAAGAACAAATATATGGGGCAATTTTCTTGCCATAATTCAAGAGCACACACTTTCAGTCTGAAAACAAGATTTCATGTCTTTTGTTCGCAAAACTTTCAATACTTTTGCTTACACACATATATCTAATATAGATAGAGAGATAGATATCATGTCGTAACTGTCGTCTGGTTGGCTGAACAAACTCCTGCCTAAGATCAGTAGCTGTTAGCGACCAGTAGCTGTTAGCGACCAGTAGCTGTTAGCGACCAGTAGCTGTTAGCGATCAAGCGGCTGTTAGCGATCAAGCGGCTGTTAGTGATCAGCAGCTGTTAGCGATCAGTAGCTGTTAGCCATCAGCAGCTGTTAGCGACCAGTAGCTGTTAGCAATCAGCAGCTGTTAGCGACCAGTAGTTGTTAGCAATCAGCAGCTGTTAGCGACCAGTAGCTGTTAGCGATCAAGCGGCTGTTAGCGATCAAGCGGCTATTAGTGATCAGCAGTTGTTAGCGACCAGTAGTTGTTAGCAATCAGCAGCTGTTAGCGACCAGTAGCTGTTAGCAATCAGCAGCTGTTAGCTATCAGCAGCTGTTAGCGACCAGTAGTTGTTAGCAATCAGCAGCTGTTAGCGACCAGTAGCTGTTAGCGATCAAGCGGCTGTTAGCGATCAAGCGGCTGTTAGCGATCAAGCGGCTGTTAGCGATCAAGCGGCTGTTAGCGATCAAGCGGCTGTTAGTGATCAAGCGGCTGTTAGCCATCAGCAGCTGTTAGCGACCAGTAGCTGTTAGCGATCAAGCGGCTGTTAGCGCTTGATCGCTAACAGCCGCTTGATCAAGCGGCTGTTAGCCATCAGCAGCTGTTAGCGACCAGTAGCTGTTGGCTATCAGCAGCTGTTAGCTATCAGCAGCTGTTAGCGATCAGCAGCTGTTAGCTATCAGTAGCTGTTAGCGATCAGTAGCTGTTAGCGATCAGTAGCTGTTAGCTATCAGTAGCTGTTAGCGATCAGTAGCTGTTAGCTATCAGTAGCTGTTAGCGATCAGTAGCTGTTAGCGATCAGTAGCTGTTAGCGATCAGTAGCTGTTAGCGATCAGTAGCTGTTAGCGATCAGTAGCTGTTAGCGATCAGTAGCTGTTAGCGATCAGCAGCTGTTAGCGATCAGCAGCTGTTAGCGATCAGTAGCTGTTAGCGATCAGTAGCTGTTAGCGATCAGCAGCTGTTAGCGATCAGCAGCTGTTAGCGATCAGTAGCTGTTAGCGATCAGTAGCTGTTAGCGATCAGTAGCTGTTAGCGATCAGTAGCTGTTAGCGATCAGCAGCTGTTAGCGACCAGTAGCTGTTAGCGACCAGCAGCTGTTAGCGACCAGTAGCATTGCTGGCGGATGTTTAGTGTACTACGGAGCAGAAAGCCGACGTCGTTGTTTCTTCCTATATCCAGTGGGTGGCGCAGGTTGCTACAATGACAGTAGCCACACAGGCTCACCCACTAGAAGGAAACAAACGCACCCAGTACAACACTTTCAATGTATTGGCTGCGATGTTGCCAGGCAACTGAGCCAAAAGGAAGTCCATGTTTGGTAAGCAAGCAGAGACTGAGTGTGAGCACGAAGAGAAGTGCTGAGTACAAGACTCAAGTTTGGAGAAGAAAGACATGTTTTCATACTGAAAGTGTGAAAACTTTCTTGGATTATGGCAGGAAAATTCCCCCATACAAACGGACTTTTCCGACCAATGCAAAGAAGCTACTGAAAGTGGGTCAGAACCAGCAGGACTCCAGCAGTGCTGGACCCGTGGTTCTGCTTCTCTCCCTTCACATTGCTCACTGGGGAAGCTTTTATTTTGTCAGCTGTTGTTTCTACTTCCTGTTGGGAGTCTTTCAGCTTTTGGACCTCAGGTTTCATAAAGCTTCAGCGAAAAAATCAACTGATAATCCAGAATATTTACATTTTTCCTGGTGGCAATTTATTGTTCTTGTTCAGAATGATGGACCCGAAAGACAGATGAACCAGAACCAGAACCAGAACCAGGAGAGAACCAGGAGATTCACAATGTTGATCAATTCAGAAGATTATAGGTACAAATCAATAATTATGAAAGTGTCTCATTAGTAGTTTGTGTTTCTCTCTCCTCCATGTTCTGCTTTTGGGTTTGTACCTTCGGCCCATTTCAACAATAAATCAGAACATTCAGCCGCTACTGGAAAAAGACTTTTGGTCATTTCAGAACTTTTTGAAGAATTCTGTAATTACTGAACAAATTCTTGTTACTCATTTGATTCTCTCTCGTTCTTCACAATTTGTACATCAAAACATAGAAATTCCTCTCTGGCTTCTGAAAATCTACCTCATAGATCTGTGACTTGCAGCTTTCTAGCAAAGTCTTGATTATATTTAAAGGGCCGTTTCATAGGCTTTTATTTAAACCATAGGCAACTGTAAGCATTAGTTATTGTTAGCTAACATGCTAACATGAACTGAGACTGAGTTGGTGTTAAAGTGCACAAACCAAACCAACTTTATTTATAAAACACTTTAAAACAACCACAGCTGATGCAAAGTGCTGAACATTAAAACACAATAAAACTCTTACAGTGTAAAAACAAAAACATACAATTTAAAACCAGATCCCACTGGAGTTGAAAGCCAAGTAGAATAGATGAGCTTTATTATTTTAATGGGTGCCATCATCAATACACATCAAATTTGTTGGTCAATGTTCCATTAGTCTGTCCACTGCTGAGGACAAATTCTGTCCTCTGATGTGGGACCGAACGACCTGCTACAGTCCAAAGTGGGTCCTGGATTCCTGCATGTTTTTTTCTCTCCCTGGTTTAACGCACCTGGATCCAATGAAGAACATCGACATGTTGGTACCAGAATGGAGAGAAACATGCAGGACCTCCTGGACCCTCTGGACACCACTGACCTACAGAAACCATGAAGCAGCCAGCTCTACTCTGGAACCCATTTCAGCTTCTTGTGTTCATGATCTGGTTCTTTCACTCAGCTGAGGGTTTGGAGGCAGAAGGAGAAATAAATCCTGAGCTTCGTCTCTAAAGCCCACAGACTCCCTCAGTTATGGATTTTCTCCTCGCCAACATGACGCCGTCTGACACCTTCAGGTTTCTGAGCTGAAATCATGAAGAGGCTGAAGTTGGATTAAAGACGGATGTTTGGACTTAGATATTCATCTTTGAATGACTTGAAGTGTGTTTAGGACGTTTCCCCAGTCGGACCTCACTGGTTCCCAGCAGGAAAAGCCCGGCGCCGGATTCTGTCCATCAGATGTGAGGGAGAACCCGGAGCGGGTTTCTCCTTCCACAGCCAACAGGAAGTTAACATGATTAACTCAGACGTGCTCATGATGACAGAAGGTGATCGGACGCTGTTTACAGACGGCGGAGTTCATTTCCTGTCTAATGCTTTACGATATCAGAGGAAACTGACATGAGTGGGACGACTGCTGAAGAACAGAAATCTTTATCTGATCTGGGACAGAGATGGAAACAGCCTCCACCGTTTATTCCTCCCTGACAAACCTTTTCTGACTTTGTTCTTCATCATCAGTACTTGTATAGATGGACTGGTTTCCATAGAGACGGAGCCAGCTGCTGATGAACCGAGTCATTTTACTTCACCGACACAAAAACAAGGCAAACGAAGAGGAGGAGGAGGAGGAAGGTAACCGACCAGCTGGGGTCGATCTGGTCCATCTCCAGATATTCAGAGGGTCACAGCAGACGTCCTCAGCTTCAAGCTGTGGGCCTCACTGGTTCCTGAATAGTTTGTCCGGTCTGACCGATATTTATACAGACCAGGGTGGGTCTAACCCAGGAGTGGGCAGCTCCAGGCCTGCAGGGCCTCCTGCAACTTTTAGATGTGTCTCTGCTTCAACACACCTGAGTGAAATCATGAGGTCGTTAGCAGGACTCAGCAGAACCTGGAGGGATTCAGCTGTTGGATCCAGGTGTGTTGGGCCACATTAAGAGTTGCAGGACTCCGGCCCTCCAGGACCAGAACTTCCCACCCTGGTCTAACCCAGTAGGTGGGTGTGGACTAAGCTTTATTCAGTGCTGCGCTGTGCGTGAGGGATAAACCCACTAGCCTTAACCCTTGTATGTTGAAATGGGGTCCAACTGACCCCACACATGTAAAACTTGAACCATTTTCCACAGTCCTCTACGTTTGCCTCAGTTCTCGCACACACAAGGGTTAAAATACTCAGAATCTGGGGTCACAATACGGAACCAACAACGTCTCTGCTAATGTTTACCAGACATTGGAGATAAATAAGATTGTTTTTAATCTGCTGAGACTTCCATGAGATTCGGTTGAAGCAGTGGAAGCCGGACAGCAGCTGGACAGGAAACCGAGTCTGTTGTCTCCACCCTCCATCAACAAAGGTCCTGACAGCTTCAGTGTCGAGTTCAAAGTATTCAGTCTCAAATTATCGCCTCTACTTTTGCGTATGTTAAACCGCCTCCCTCCTTATACAGAGCCAATATTTCACTCATTCCTAAACCTGACCGAGATCCAGAGGTGGATTCATCCCATCACCCTGATGCCATCTCTAGAAACCAAAACCCTTTAATCATCCAGATCCGACTGGCTTTATGCCTGGTGGGCAAATCTTTTTTAATCTGTTTCATCTTTTCAATATATTATATTCAAACCATTCAGATGAGTCTATTGTTCTTCCCCTAGATGCACAACGTGCATTTGTTCAAGTCGAAAGGCCTTATATATGTGTGTTCTCAAAAATATTTATTTTTACCTTTGTTTACAAAATGGATTGAAATAATTTATTCTCATGACTAATCAGAGCATCTCCTGCCCCTCTGCTTGTGAGAATTAGTTTTTTTCTGTGTTCGTTGAGGTTCCTCTGAGTCTGGTGTCCTGATTGTTCCCAGCTGTGTCTCGTTCCCCTGATTACTGTGTATTTAAATCCAGCCTGTCTCTCTGTCAGGTCTATCCAGTCATTTGTTTGTCGCATGTCTCTACATTTGTTCAGTTGATACCAGTTTGAGCTTCAGCTCATCTGTGCAGCCTGAACTTTGTATTTTTGTCATTTCATCATTCAGACCATTGTGATTATCTCTACTGCCTGGGTCCACTGCGGTCCCTCCTACATGCTGCACCAGGACGTTGCTTTTCATCGGCCTCCTCTCCGTTTCTCTCCTCAGTCAATGTTGAACCTCTGGCTGCCAGCATTAGGCAAAACCCCCTAAAATCTCCCGTCAAGCTGATCTGCTGTATTTGAGGTCCACACCATTTAAGGTAGCTTATGATTCCTTCACATATTTGTGATAGTAGAAGAAAAACGGAACATCTCCTACATCTGAACTGCCAGAGCAAAAGTCTTCACTTTATATTAATAGCAGAATTGTGATGTCTGGAGGATCGTCTGCATCCATGGCTGGTAGGATCAGCGCCATTAAAATGGAGGCGTTGGTTTGGTTTCTTCATTTATTTCAATCTGTCCCATGTTTTAATAGAATCTAATAATAATTATATTCTATTATTATTAGATTCTAATCATTAGATCTAATCTAATAATGATTAGATTCTATTATTATTCCCTTTATTTGGAGCTATAAAAGTATCAGAATCTCCAAAAACACTCATGTAAGCCAGGATGGAGGGTGGGTTCTCCCTTCCCACTGACCCCTCCTGACCTGTGGAGGAAGGGCCCAGTCTGATCTGATGGGTCCTGTCCTGCCTGGTTATCATTGTTGTAATACATCCCTCCTTAACATTAAAGTCAGTAAATCACTTAATACTAATAGTTTTGTCATTGGCAATACTATGAAGAAGCAGATTCTAAAAGCTCCAGAGGTTAATTTTGATACTCCTGTTTGTGAAAATCGGTCCTTTGCACCAGGTCTCAGCTTCCAGATGTGGAGGATGAAGGGCGTCGGTGTGACAGGTGACCTGCATGTTAGTGGAACTTTTACACAGTTATGTTCTGACCATCATCTTTTCCCGTCAAGTTTGTTCCGTTATCTGCAGGTTCAGGACTACGTCAGGAAAAATGTAGCGGATTTTGGAGCTTTAAAGAAACATGAAACTGGAGGAAGTAAATAAGTTTGATCCCATCAATCAGTGCTAAACTTTTATAAGATCCTTAATAGCACATCTGTAGACACAACCAGGATCAGGAAACATGGGAGGATGAGTTGGGACAGCAGCGATCTGATGAAATGTGCAGGACTGTTCAGACTCTTATCCAGCTCAGAACTTTACATAGACCCACCAGAACCTGAGCACTGTCTTTACAAGCGTGTCTCCGATAATCGTTGTCAGGCTGCTAACGCGACACTCCTGGTCGTGTTCAGCTTCACTCACTTTGGAAGACAATCTTTCACTTTTTTGACAATTTTTGGAAAACAATGGGACCCAGAACCAGTTATTGGTTATTGGTTCTGTGCAATCAGCCACTAACCGGGAGAAAACGGCTGTTTTGTTTGGTACGGTGATTAATAAAAGGTTGATTCTGAGATTTTGGAAGAAGGACTCTGTGCTCACATTGGATCTGTGGTTGGGGGACCAACATGTGGACAGACTGACATCACAATGAAGACGGTCAATGTGTTTGAGAAGAAATGGGACCTGTACTAAAATTTCTTCAATTAAATTTTAGAAAAACTGTTGATGACAGACCTGCCACTGCTGAGTTTAACTGTCTTATGATGGTCTGATTTTGTGTGGATTAGGGATGTTTTGTTAAAATATGTCAAAATTAAAAAATGTTAAATAAAAAACTGGACTTTATCTGCAGCCTGTGGTCTTCCTGGTGGTTCCTGATGAAGACCTGATGGTGCTGCAGCGGCTCTGAGACCCAGAGATGGATGGGGCCGCTCCGTCTCTGCTGCAGCCTCCCCGTCTGGCCCCACCGGCTTTAATCTCATCAGCACAGTCGCATCCTGACAGCTTACTGAGTAATGTGGCAGTGCTGGAGGAAGATCTCCAGATTGCCCCTGTGGTTTTCTCTGGAGCTGCACCTGGCCAGGTGTTTCTGTTTAACTCCTAAAACTGGACAGTGCTTCACCTCGTCTCTTTATTAGGCAAAGCAACGGCCACCCAGTTTCCTTCACAACGATGAACTGAACTCGACTGGATGTATTGAAATGTTTCACTGAGTCCATAGTCGGATCGGCTCCGAAGCATCTTGACAGATTGTCTGGTGAACTTATTTCAGACGACTTTTGTTGTGAATCTGTCGTGTATAGAATAAATGAGTAAATGTGAACTGAGCCACAGCAGCCCTGCTGGGCTGGACTCTTTGTTCTGTTGCTTTCCTTCAATTCATTTCCCTCGGTTAGTTCAAGTATCTGACTTTTGGATTTGTTTTGCTTTTTGTATGATCTTCTAGTTTATTGAGATTCTTATGTGTTGGGTTTATTCATGTCTCTGTTAAGGCGTCTCTCTAGTGTCTGTCGATGCTCTGAGGAGAAGGAGACGAGCTGCTGAAGGAGAGACGAGCAACGGAGCCTCCAGATGAATCGCTGCCATCATTTGATGTGCAGGATAATCATACAGTTCATCACAATCTTCTTCATTTCATGTCTTGTAAAATCACACAAAAGGGACTTAAGACAGCAGATATTAACACTGGCAGCAAATGAAATAAGTTACCAAATGTAAAGTTAAATATTGTAGTCAGCAAAGATCAACATTTGGTCTTTGGAAACCTCGACAATTAATTTCACAACAGAACTAAACCAACGTCATCATAAGGAAAAATAGATACACTGAATAACGACTGACCCAGAGTATGACGGAGCTGGGTGGGCGTCCTCTGGCTGTCCTCTGGCTGTCCTCTGGCTGTCCTCTGGCTGTCCTCTGGCTGTCCTCAGGGTGTCCTCTGGCTGTCCTCTGGCTGTCCTCAGGGTGTCCTCTGGCTGTCCTCTGGCTGTCCTCTGGCTGTCCTCTGGCTGTCCTCAGGGTGTCCTCTGGCTGTCCTCAGGGCGTCCTCTGGCTGTCCTCAGGGTGTCCTCTGGCTGTCCTCAGGGTGTCCTCTGGCTGTCCTCAGGGCGTCCTCTGGCTGTCCTCAGGGTGTCCTCTGGCTGTCCTCAGGGTGTCCTCTGGGTGTCCTCAGGGTGTCCTCAGGCTGTCCTCAGGCTGTCCTCAGGGTGTCCTCAGGGTGTCCTCTGGCTGTCCTCAGGGTGTCCTCTGGCTGTCCTCTGGCTGTCCTCTGGCTGTCCTCAGGGTGTCCTCTGGCTGTCCTCAGGGCGTCCTCTGGCTGTCCTCAGGGTGTCCTCTGGCTGTCCTCAGGGTGTCCTCTGGCTGTCCTCAGGCTGTCCTCTGGCTGTCCTCTGGCTGTCCTCAGGGTGTCCTCTGGCTGTCCTCAGGGTGTCCTCTGGCTGTCCTCTGGCTGTCCTCAGGGTGTCCTCTGGCTGTCCTCAGGGCGTCCTCTGGCTGTCCTCAGGGTGTCCTCTGGCTGTCCTCAGGGTGTCCTCTGGCTGTCCTCAGGGCGTCCTCTGGCTGTCCTCAGGGTGTCCTCTGGCTGTCCTCAGGGTGTCCTCTGGGTGTCCTCAGGCTGTCCTCAGGGTGTCCTCAGGCTGTCCTCAGGGTGTCCTCTGGCTGTCCTCAGGGTGTCCTCTGGGTGTCCTCAGGGTGTCCTCTGGCTGTCCTCAGGGTGTCCTCAGGGTGTCCTCAGGGTGTCCTCAGGCTGTCCTCAGGGTGTCCTCAGGCTGTCCTCAGGCTGTCCTCAGGGTGTCCTCTGGCTGTCCTCAGGGTGTCCTCAGGGTGTCCTCTGGCTGTCCTCAGGGCGTCCTCTGGCTGTCCTCAGGGTGTCCTCTGGCTGTCCTCAGGGCGTCCTCTGGCTGTCCTCAGGGTGTCCTCTGGGTGTCCTCAGGCTGTCCTCAGGGTGTCCTCAGGCTGTCCTCAGGCTGTCCTCAGGGTGTCCTCTGGCTGTCCTCAGGGTGTCCTCAGGCTGTCCTCAGGCTGTCCTCAGGGTGTCCTCAGGCTGTCCTCAGGCTGTCCTCAGGGTGTCCTCTGGCTGTCCTCAGGGTGTCCTCTGGGTGTCCTCAGGGTGTCCTCAGGGTGTCCTCTGGCTGTCCTCAGGGTGTCCTCTGGGTGTCCTCAGGGCGTCCTCTGGGTGTCCTCTGGCTGTCCTCAGGGTGTCCTCTGGGTGTCCTCAGGGCGTCCTCTGGGTGTCCTCAGGGTGTCCTCTGGGTGTCCTCTGGGTGTCCTCAGGGCGTCCTCTGGCTGTCCTCTGGCTGTCCTCAGGGTGTCCTCTGGGTGTCCTCAGGGCGTCCTCTGGGTGTCCTCAGGGCGTCCTCTGGGTGTCCTCAGGGTGTCCTCTGGGTGTCCTCAGGGCGTCCTCTGGCTGTCCTCTGGCTGTCCTCTGGCTGTCCTCTGGCTGTCCTCTGGGTGTCCTCAGGCTGTCCTCTGGGTGTCCTCTGGCTGTCCTCTGGCTGTCCTCTGGCTGTCCTCTGGCTGTCCTCAGGGTGTCCTCTGGCTGTCCTCTGGCTGTCCTCAGGGTGTCCTCAGGGTGTCCTCTGGCTGTCCTCTGGCTGTCCTCAGGGTGTCCTCTGGCTGTCCTCTGGCTGTCCTCAGGGTGTCCTCTGGCTGTCCTCAGGGTGTCCTCTGGCTGTCCTCTGGCTGTCCTCTGGCTGTCCTCAGGGTGTCCTCTGGCTGTCCTCTGGCTGTCCTCTGGCTGTCCTCTGGCTGTCCTCAGGCTGTCCTCTGGCTGTCCTCTGGCTGTCCTCTGGCTGTCCTCAGGGTGTCCTCTGGCTGTCCTCTGGCTGTCCTCTGGCTGTCCTCAGGGTGTCCTCTGGCTGTCCTCTGGCTGTCCTCTGGCTGTCCTCAGGGTGTCCTCAGGCTGTCCTCAGGCTGTCCTCAGGGTGTCCTCTGGCTGTCCTCAGGGTGTCCTCAGGCTGTCCTCTGGCTGTCCTCAGGGTGTCCTCAGGCTGTCCTCAGGCTGTCCTCAGGGTGTCCTCTGGCTGTCCTCAGGGTGTCCTCTGGGTGTCCTCAGGGTGTCCTCTGGGTGTCCTCAGGGTGTCCTCTGGCTGTCCTCAGGGTGTCCTCTGGGTGTCCTCAGGGCGTCCTCTGGGTGTCCTCTGGCTGTCCTCAGGGTGTCCTCTGGGTGTCCTCAGGGCGTCCTCTGGGTGTCCTCAGGGTGTCCTCTGGGTGTCCTCAGGGCGTCCTCTGGCTGTCCTCTGGCTGTCCTCTGGGTGTCCTCTGGGTGTCCTCAGGCTGTCCTCTGGGTGTCCTCAGGGCGTCCTCAGGCTGTCCTCAGGCTGTCCTCAGGCTGTCCTCTGGCTGTCCTCTGGCTGTCCTCAGGGCGTCCTCAGGCTGTCCTCAGGGTGTCCTCAGGCTGTCCTCAGGGTGTCCTCAGGCTGTCCTCAGGGTGTCCTCTGGGTGTCCTCAGGGTGTCCTCTGGGTGTCCTCAGGGTGTCCTCTGGGTGTCCTCTGGCTGTCCTCAGGGTGTCCTCTGGGTGTCCTCAGGGCGTCCTCTGGGTGTCCTCTGGGTGTCCTCTGGGTGTCCTCAGGGTGTCCTCAGGGTGTCCTCAGGCTGTCCTCAGGGTGTCCTCTGGCTGTCCTCAGGGTGTCCTCTGGGTGTCCTCAGGGCGTCCTCTGGGTGTCCTCAGGGCGTCCTCTGGGTGTCCTCAGGGTGTCCTCTGGCTGTCCTCAGGGTGTCCTCTGGGTGTCCTCAGGGCGTCCTCTGGCTGTCCTCAGGGCGTCCTCTGGCTGTCCTCAGGCTGTCCTCTGGGTGTCCTCAGGGCGTCCTCTGGCTGTCCTCTGGCTGTCCTCAGGCTGTCCTCTGGGTGTCCTCAGGGCGTCCTCTGGGTGTCCTCAGGGCGTCCTCTGGGTGTCCTCAGGGTGTCCTCTGGGTGTCCTCAGGGCGTCCTCTGGCTGTCCTCTGGGTGTCCTCAGGCTGTCCTCTGGCTGTCCTCTGGGTGTCCTCTGGCTGTCCTCTGGGTGTCCTCTGGCTGTCCTCAGGGTGTCCTCTGGGTGTCCTCAGGGTGTCCTCTGGGTGTCCTCAGGGTGTCCTCTGGGTGTCCTCTGGGTGTCCTCAGGGTGTCCTCAGGCTGTCCTCAGGGTGTCCTCAGGCTGTCCTCAGGGTGTCCTCAGGCTGTCCTCAGGCTGTCCTCTGGCTGTCCTCAGGGTGTCCTCTGGCTGTCCTCTGGCTGTCCTCAGGGTGTCCTCTGGCTGTCCTCAGGGTGTCCTCTGGCTGTCCTCAGGGTGTCCTCAGGCTGTCCTCAGGGTGTCCTCAGGGTGTCCTCTGGCTGTCCTCAGGCTGTCCTCAGGGTGTCCTCAGGCTGTCCTCAGGCTGTCCTCAGGGTGTCCTCAGGCTGTCCTCAGGGTGTCCTCTGGCTGTCCTCAGGCTGTCCTCTGGCTGTCCTCAGGGCGTCCTCTGGCTGTCCTCAGGCTGTCCTCAGGGTGTCCTCTGGCTGTCCTCAGGCTGTCCTCTGGCTGTCCTCTGGCTGTCCTCAGGGCGTCCTCTGGCTGTCCTCAGGGTGTCCTCTGGCTGTCCTCAGGGTGTCCTCTGGCTGTCCTCAGGGTGTCCTCAGGCTGTCCTCAGGGTGTCCTCAGGCTGTCCTCAGGGTGTCCTCTGGCTGTCCTCAGGGTGTCCTCAGGGTGTCCTCTGGCTGTCCTCAGGGTGTCCTCAGGCTGTCCTCAGGGTGTCCTCAGGCTGTCCTCAGGCTGTCCTCTGGCTGTCCTCAGGGTGTCCTCTGGCTGTCCTCAGGGTGTCCTCAGGGTGTCCTCAGGCTGTCCTCAGGCTGTCCTCAGGCTGTCCTCAGGCTGTCCTCTGGCTGTCCTCAGGGTGTCCTCTGGCTGTCCTCTGGCTGTCCTCAGGCTGTCCTCTGGCTGTCCTCAGGGTGTCCTCTGGCTGTCCTCAGGCTGTCCTCAGGGTGTCCTCAGGGTGTCCTCTGGCTGTCCTCTGGCTGTCCTTAGGGTGTCCTCTGGCTGTCCTCTGGCTGTCCTCTGGCTGTCCTCTGGCTGTCCTCAGGGCGTCCTCTGGCTGTCCTCAGGGTGTCCTCTGGCTGTCCTCAGGGTGTCCTCAGGGTGTCCTCTGGCTGTCCTCAGGCTGTCCTCAGGGTGTCCTCAGGCTGTCCTCAGGCTGTCCTCAGGGTGTCCTCAGGCTGTCCTCAGGGTGTCCTCTGGCTGTCCTCAGGCTGTCCTCTGGGTGTCCTCAGGGCGTCCTCTGGCTGTCCTCTGGCTGTCCTCAGGGTGTCCTCTGGCTGTCCTCTGGCTGTCCTCAGGGTGTCCTCTGGCTGTCCTCAGGGCGTCCTCTGGCTGTCCTCAGGGTGTCCTCTGGCTGTCCTCAGGGTGTCCTCTGGGTGTCCTCAGGGTGTCCTCAGGCTGTCCTCAGGGTGTCCTCAGGCTGTCCTCAGGGTGTCCTCTGGCTGTCCTCAGGGTGTCCTCAGGGTGTCCTCTGGCTGTCCTCAGGGTGTCCTCAGGCTGTCCTCAGGGTGTCCTCAGGCTGTCCTCAGGCTGTCCTCTGGCTGTCCTCAGGGTGTCCTCTGGCTGTCCTCAGGGTGTCCTCAGGGTGTCCTCAGGCTGTCCTCAGGGTGTCCTCAGGCTGTCCTCAGGCTGTCCTCTGGCTGTCCTCAGGGTGTCCTCTGGCTGTCCTCTGGCTGTCCTCAGGGTGTCCTCTGGCTGTCCTCAGGGCGTCCTCTGGCTGTCCTCAGGCTGTCCTCAGGGTGTCCTCTGGCTGTCCTCAGGGTGTCCTCAGGGTGTCCTCAGGCTGTCCTCAGGGTGTCCTCAGGCTGTCCTCAGGCTGTCCTCTGGCTGTCCTCAGGGTGTCCTCTGGCTGTCCTCAGGGTGTCCTCTGGGTGTCCTCAGGGCGTCCTCTGGGTGTCCTCAGGGTGTCCTCTGGGTGTCCTCAGGGTGTCCTCTGGGTGTCCTCAGGGTGTCCTCAGGCTGTCCTCAGGGTGTCCTCAGGCTGTCCTCAGGCTGTCCTCAGGGTGTCCTCTGGCTGTCCTCTGGCTGTCCTCAGGGTGTCCTCAGGCTGTCCTCAGGGTGTCCTCTGGCTGTCCTCAGGCTGTCCTCTGGCTGTCCTCAGGGCGTCCTCTGGCTGTCCTCTGGCTGTCCTCAGGGTGTCCTCTGGCTGTCCTCTGGCTGTCCTCTGGCTGTCCTCAGGCTGTCCTCTGGCTGTCCTCTGGCTGTCCTCTGGCTGTCCTCTGGCTGTCCTCTGGCTGTCCTCAGGGTGTCCTCTGGCTGTCCTCTGGCTGTCCTCTGGCTGTCCTCAGGGTGTCCTCTGGCTGTCCTCAGGGTGTCCTCTGGGTGTCCTCAGGCTGTCCTCAGGGTGTCCTCAGGCTGTCCTCAGGCTGTCCTCAGGGTGTCCTCTGGCTGTCCTCAGGGTGTCCTCTGGCTGTCCTCTGGGTGTCCTCTGGCTGTCCTCAGGGTGTCCTCTGGGTGTCCTCAGGCTGTCCTCAGGGTGTCCTCAGGCTGTCCTCAGGCTGTCCTCAGGGTGTCCTCTGGCTGTCCTCAGGGTGTCCTCAGGGTGTCCTCAGGGTGTCCTCTGGCTGTCCTCAGGGTGTCCTCAGGCTGTCCTCAGGGTGTCCTCAGGCTGTCCTCAGGCTGTCCTCTGGCTGTCCTCAGGGTGTCCTCTGGCTGTCCTCAGGGTGTCCTCAGGCTGTCCTCAGGGTGTCCTCAGGCTGTCCTCAGGCTGTCCTCTGGCTGTCCTCAGGGTGTCCTCTGGCTGTCCTCTGGCTGTCCTCAGGGTGTCCTCTGGCTGTCCTCAGGGCGTCCTCTGGCTGTCCTCAGGGTGTCCTCTGGGTGTCCTCAGGGCGTCCTCTGGGTGTCCTCAGGGTGTCCTCTGGGTGTCCTCTGGGTGTCCTCAGGGCGTCCTCTGGCTGTCCTCTGGCTGTCCTCTGGGTGTCCTCAGGCTGTCCTCTGGGTGTCCTCAGGGCGTCCTCTGGCTGTCCTCTGGCTGTCCTCAGGGTGTCCTCTGGCTGTCCTCAGGCTGTCCTCAGGGCGTCCTCAGGCTGTCCTTAGGCTGTCCTCAGGCTGTCCTCTGGCTGTCCTCAGGCTGTCCTCTGGGTGTCCTCAGGGTGTCCTCTGGCTGTCCTCAGGGTGTCCTCTGGCTGTCCTCAGGCTGTCCTCAGGGTGTCCTCAGGCTGTCCTCAGGGTGTCCTCAGGCTGTCCTCAGGGTGTCCTCTGGCTGTCCTCAGGGTGTCCTCAGGGTGTCCTCAGGCTGTCCTCAGGCTGTCCTCTGGCTGTCCTCAGGGTGTCCTCTGGCTGTCCTCTGGGTGTCCTCAGGGTGTCCTCAGGGTGTCCTCTGGCTGTCCTCAGGGTGTCCTCAGGGTGTCCTCAGGCTGTCCTCAGGGTGTCCTCAGGCTGTCCTCAGGCTGTCCTCTGGCTGTCCTCAGGGTGTCCTCTGGCTGTCCTCTGGGTGTCCTCTGGCTGTCCTCAGGGTGTCCTCTGGCTGTCCTCAGGGTGTCCTCTGGGTGTCCTCAGGCTGTCCTCAGGCTGTCCTCAGGCTGTCC
The DNA here is from genome assembly GCF_904066995.2 of Poecilia reticulata. Taxonomy (NCBI): domain Eukaryota; kingdom Metazoa; phylum Chordata; class Actinopteri; order Cyprinodontiformes; family Poeciliidae; genus Poecilia; species Poecilia reticulata. Next base: position 36,642,913 of record NC_088832.1, read on the forward strand.
TCAGGCTGTCCTCAGGGTGTCCTCTGGCTGTCCTCAGGGTGTCCTCTGGCTGTCCTCAGGGTGTCCTCAGGCTGTCCTCAGGCTGTCCTCTGGCTGTCCTCAGGGTGTCCTCTGGCTGTCCTCAGGCTGTCCTCAGGGTGTCCTCAGGGTGTCCTCTGGCTGTCCTCAGGGTGTCCTCTGGGTGTCCTCAGGGTGTCCTCTGGCTGTCCTCAGGGTGTCCTCAGGGTGTCCTCAGGGTGTCCTCAGGGTGTCCTCTGGCTGTCCTCAGGGTGTCCTCTGGCTGTCCTCAGGGTGTCCTCTGGCTGTCCTCAGGCTGTCCTCTGGCTGTCCTCAGGGTGTCCTCTGGCTGTCCTCTGGCTGTCCTCAGGGTGTCCTCTGGCTGTCCTCAGGGCGTCCTCTGGCTGTCCTCAGGGTGTCCTCTGGGTGTCCTCAGGGTGTCCTCAGGCTGTCCTCAGGGTGTCCTCAGGGTGTCCTCTGGCTGTCCTCAGGGTGTCCTCTGGCTGTCCTCTGGCTGTCCTCTGGCTGTCCTCAGGGTGTCCTCTGGCTGTCCTCAGGGTGTCCTCTGGGTGTCCTCAGGCTGTCCTCAGGGTGTCCTCAGGCTGTCCTCAGGCTGTCCTCAGGGTGTCCTCTGGCTGTCCTCAGGGTGTCCTCAGGGTGTCCTCAGGCTGTCCTCAGGGTGTCCTCTGGCTGTCCTCTGGCTGTCCTCAGGGTGTCCTCTGGCTGTCCTCTGGCTGTCCTCAGGGTGTCCTCAGGGTGTCCTCAGGGTGTCCTCAGGCTGTCCTCAGGGTGTCCTCAGGCTGTCCTCAGGCTGTCCTCTGGCTGTCCTCAGGGTGTCCTCTGGCTGTCCTCTGGCTGTCCTCTGGGTGTCCTCTGGCTGTCCTCAGGGCGTCCTCTGGCTGTCCTCAGGGTGTCCTCTGGCTGTCCTCAGGGTGTCCTCAGGGTGTCCTCAGGCTGTCCTCAGGCTGTCCTCAGGCTGTCCTCAGGGTGTCCTCTGGCTGTCCTCAGGGTGTCCTCAGGGTGTCCTCAGGCTGTCCTCAGGGTGTCCTCAGGCTGTCCTCAGGCTGTCCTCTGGCTGTCCTCAGGGTGTCCTCTGGCTGTCCTCTGGCTGTCCTCTGGGTGTCCTCTGGCTGTCCTCAGGGCGTCCTCTGGCTGTCCTCAGGGTGTCCTCTGGGTGTCCTCAGGGCGTCCTCTGGGTGTCCTCAGGGTGTCCTCTGGGTGTCCTCTGGGTGTCCTCAGGGTGTCCTCTGGCTGTCCTCTGGCTGTCCTCTGGGTGTCCTCAGGCTGTCCTCTGGGTGTCCTCAGGGCGTCCTCTGGCTGTCCTCTGGCTGTCCTCAGGGTGTCCTCTGGCTGTCCTCAGGCTGTCCTCAGGGCGTCCTCAGGCTGTCCTCAGGCTGTCCTCAGGCTGTCCTCTGGCTGTCCTCAGGCTGTCCTCTGGCTGTCCTCTGGCTGTCCTCAGGCTGTCCTCAGGGTGTCCTCAGGCTGTCCTCAGGGTGTCCTCAGGCTGTCCTCAGGGTGTCCTCTGGCTGTCCTCAGGCTGTCCTCAGGGTGTCCTCAGGCTGTCCTCAGGGTGTCCTCAGGCTGTCCTCAGGCTGTCCTCTGGCTGTCCTCAGGGTGTCCTCTGGCTGTCCTCTGGCTGTCCTCTGGGTGTCCTCTGGCTGTCCTCAGGGTGTCCTCTGGCTGTCCTCAGGGTGTCCTCAGGGTGTCCTCTGGCTGTCCTCAGGGCGTCCTCTGGCTGTCCTCTGGGTGTCCTCAGGCTGTCCTCTGGGTGTCCTCAGGGCGTCCTCTGGCTGTCCTCTGGCTGTCCTCAGGGTGTCCTCTGGGTGTCCTCAGGCTGTCCTCAGGGTGTCCTCAGGCTGTCCTCAGGCTGTCCTCTGGCTGTCCTCAGGCTGTCCTCTGGCTGTCCTCTGGCTGTCCTCTGGGTGTCCTCTGGCTGTCCTCAGGGCGTCCTCTGGCTGTCCTCAGGGTGTCCTCTGGGTGTCCTCAGGGCGTCCTCTGGGTGTCCTCAGGGTGTCCTCAGGCTGTCCTCAGGGTGTCCTCTGGCTGTCCTCAGGGTGTCCTCAGGGTGTCCTCAGGGTGTCCTCTGGCTGTCCTCTGGCTGTCCTCAGGGTGTCCTCAGGCTGTCCTCAGGGTGTCCTCAGGCTGTCCTCAGGCTGTCCTCTGGCTGTCCTCAGGGTGTCCTCTGGCTGTCCTCAGGGTGTCCTCAGGGTGTCCTCAGGCTGTCCTCAGGGTGTCCTCAGGCTGTCCTCAGGCTGTCCTCTGGCTGTCCTCAGGGTGTCCTCTGGCTGTCCTCTGGCTGTCCTCTGGGTGTCCTCTGGCTGTCCTCAGGGCGTCCTCTGGCTGTCCTCAGGGTGTCCTCTGGGTGTCCTCAGGGCGTCCTCTGGGTGTCCTCAGGGTGTCCTCTGGGTGTCCTCTGGGTGTCCTCAGGGCGTCCTCTGGCTGTCCTCTGGCTGTCCTCTGGGTGTCCTCAGGCTGTCCTCTGGGTGTCCTCAGGGCGTCCTCTGGCTGTCCTCTGGCTGTCCTCAGGGTGTCCTCTGGCTGTCCTCAGGCTGTCCTCAGGGCGTCCTCAGGCTGTCCTCAGGCTGTCCTCAGGGTGTCCTCTGGCTGTCCTCTGGCTGTCCTCAGGCTGTCCTCAGGGCGTCCTCAGGCTGTCCTCAGGCTGTCCTCTGGCTGTCCTCAGGGCGTCCTCAGGCTGTCCTCAGGGTGTCCTCAGGCTGTCCTCAGGGTGTCCTCAGGCTGTCCTCTGGCTGTCCTCAGGGTGTCCTCTGGCTGTCCTCAGGGTGTCCTCTGGCTGTCCTCAGGGTGTCCTCTGGCTGTCTGCCTTCTGCTCACAGTTTAACCTGAAACCTCATTAGAATAACCTGGTTCTGATGGGAAACACAACATCGATTAATCCATGATCAAATATGACAAAACCATGAAAAGCAATTAAATACATGATGGAAACACAACCCTATCAAACGACTCCCTGATACTTCAGGGGACGGTTCAAACATCTGGTCGTCTTTTCCTCCTCAGTCAAACATGTCGGACCTCATCTGATCCTCTGCAGGACTTTAAGTCACTTCCTGTCTCTGAGCTCTGAATAATCAGTCAGTTTCACATGAATCTGTTGCTCGTCTGTTGTCTCTGCTGCCCTCTGCTGATTCACTTTGGTATAACTGCTTGTTGCAAACGTCTGTGGAGAAAATGTAAAAAAAAATCAGGATTTATCTGAACAGAACCAGATCAGAACCAAATAAAGAGAAGCAGCATTCAGCTTCTATTCACCACAGATCTAGAATAAACTTCCAGAAAACTATAAAACAACTGAAACCGCGAGTTCCAGAGTAAAACCAGCTGGTTAGAAACTATTTGGAAACAACCAATAAAAAATGAAGAATCTGATGTTTAATGTGTCTCTATGATCACCTTGAGCTGCCTTGTTGCAGAAAGATGCTATACTAATAAACTTGATTGATTGATTTGATTAAATTCATCATTTAAATCATTCAATGTGTCGATCAATGTTCCATTTTCTACAAATCAAAGAAGCTCCAACCTGCTGGCTTCAGTCTGGATTTAAACGCATTCAGTGCTGCAGCCGTTTCGCAATTTTCTGGAAGTTTGTTTCAGATTTGTGGTAGATCTGGGTGGTGTAGAACCGGGTGGTGTAGATCTGGGTGGTGTAGAACCGAGTCGTGTAGAACTGGGTGGTGTAGAACCGAGTCGTGTAGAACCAGGTGGTGTAGATTCGGGTGGTGTAGAAATGGTTGGTGTAGAACCAGGTGGTGTAGAAATGGTTGGTGTAGAACCGGGTGGTGTAGAACCGAGTAGTGTAGAACCAGGTGGTGTAGATTCGGGTGGTGTAGAACCAGGTGGTGTAGAAATGGTTGGTGTAGAACCAGGTGGTGTAGAAATGGTTGGTGTAGAACCGGGTGGTGTAGAACCGAGTAGTGTAGAACCAGGTGGTGTAGATTCGGGTGGTGTAGAACCAGGTGGTGTAGAAATGGTTGGTGTAGAACCCGGTGGTGTAGAACCGAGTAGTGTAAAACTGGGTGGTGTAGAACCAGGTGGTGTAGAAATGGTTGGTGTAGAACCCGGTGGTGTAGAACCGGGTGGTGTAGAACCGAGTAGTGTAGAACCAGGTGGTGTAGATTCGGGTGGTGTAGAACCCGGTGGTGTAGAACCGAGTAGTGTAGAACCAGGTGGTGTAGATTCGGGTGGTGTAGAACCAGGTGGTGTAGAAATGGTTGGTGTAGAACCAGGTGGTGTAGAACCGAGTAGTGTAAAACTGGGTGGTGTAGATCTGGGTGGTGTCTCTATCCTCCTGGTTCTAGTCAGAACTCCAGCAGCAGCGTTCTGGACCATTCAGACCTGTGACGGTGAAGATGATGATGATTTTCTGTAGCAATTTACTTCTGAAGCCGGCGGCCAATCAGAGCGGCCGTTGGCTCTGGTGTCAGCTGCTCATCAGAGCTGAGGCAGAAGCCATTCTCATGGGTCACATGACCTGACACAAAGCTCTCTGATTGGCTCACATGCTCTCTATGCCCTCAACTGAACTTTCAGAAACTAAGCAGGTAAAAAAAATGTAACAAGAAACTGAAACAGTTTTTCCTGCAGGATGACGTCTAGTTATCGCTGAAGATGCAGAATCACAAAAACATTTGTTATGTGGATGAATTGATTAATATTGACGTGAAGCTATTCATCTCTCATCTTTTTGATGAAGGTCATTTGATAATTTTTCTAAAACAGTGCTGGGAAATTGTGGATGCATTCTGGCTAAATTAAGAGTTTTACTCCCAGCACTTTCCCACGTGTCAGTGATCTGTGGACACAGCGATAACAGAGTCAACATTTAGGAGGCTGAGCTGAGAACAGCTGCACTGTCAGCAATAATCATATTATTCCAAAAAGCACAGAGAAAGCAGACATCAATTCAACAAGCAACCATATAAACATCAAAGGATAGCTTAACACATAAACAACTATTTCCCTGTTCAAACTCTCATGGATCCCAGCAAAATGTAGAACCAGTGAAACTGCACTGAATTCCCACCAAACCTCTCCGATCCCTTCAGTCCCGTCTGTGGATGGAAAGTCTCTCAGCTGTCACTCATCAGACATGAGACCAAGTTTTGTTGTCTTAGGATGCCGGTAATTCCAGAAACACAGTCCAAGCATCAAATGGTCTCTGCAGTGACCAGTTCTGTTCCTATGGACCTTCCTTATGGGCACCCAGGGTCTGTGAGACCAGGACCCCACAGACCCACTGACTGTCCCACAGATCTTCTTTCAGGAACCACTTTAGCACCTAGCAGACGTTTACAATCTGTCTAAACTTGAAAGAGATGCTATGGAGAAAAATGTAGAAAAATCCCCAGCTGCAGGGATAATCTGTCATATTAAAGCCAATAAAAACAATTCTAGCTCCTACTGTCTTTTTCAGAAAATGAGATGAATGGAACAGCTTTTAAGATTCCTGTGGGTCACTTGGGGTGCCTGTTCATCATGGGGTTGTTAAATGCTCCTGCTGTTTTCCAGGACCTTGTTAATCATGTTCCCTGAGACTAACATCTTCTCTTCATCCATCTGGATGACATGCTCTTCTTCTTGAAAGATGTTGCAGAACATCAGGTACATATTGTTACATCTGAAAGGACCCAAATACAGAAAACCTTCAGAAAATAGGTACCACTGGAAGGAGGAAGATGGAAGATCAGAGAGTAGATCAGGAACTGAACAGAAGGATTCAGCAAAGGGTGACTGGCTGTGTGGGTAGAGATCGGAAGGTTGTAGGTTCGATTCCAGCCTCATGTCGATGTGCCTCTGGGCACTTCCCCCCCAAACTGCCTACTGATCTGCGTATCGGTGTATAAATGTGTGAGTGTGAATGGGTGAAGGTGACTCCAGTGTAAAGCGCTTTGAGTGGTCAAAATTATTGGAAAAGCGCTATATAAGTTCAGTCCATTTACTATGGCAAACATAAAAACAGAAGTTGAAATACTGAGGCGGAAAATAACAAAACACAAAACAAGGCTAATTAACACGAAGGGAACTTAACTAAGACTCAAAGGAGCCAGAAACCAAAAAAAGAAGCAAAGGAGGTTGAAGGCAGAGACAAAGGCACTCAGAGTCATGACTCCTTAGCCCAGTGTTTCTCAACCTTTTTCGGGCCAGCGCCCCCCTAGCCCTAATCCAGGTCCCTCACCCCCCCACCAAAGAATTTGTAGGCTACTTTGCACTGACTATTATTTTATTATTAATGTTACTATCATTATTGTCGATGTTTTGAATCGGCGCACCGATTATGTTTTCCCGTACACTTCAGCGCCTTACGCTGCTTCACCTCGCGCACATAACGGGGTAAATGTAGCGAGTTTTACCTAAATGTATTGGTGTCTGGAGGAGGCAAGTGTATGTTTCTACGCTCCTTTTTGGGGGGGGCGCCGATTTATGTTTTCGCATCCACCTGAATAATGTGTAGTTGCGCTCCTGCTCATGACATTTCAATAATATAATTTTACCTTTTATCTGGAAATAGTGTCTGTTTATTCTTGCCATACAGTCTCTGTATTAATTATTGCTCGAAAGGTCTTGCCATACCAGTTTATTCCTCTGTATTTACTTTAGTTTCTTAGTTTATTCTTGCATTTTGTTCTTCATTCATTTCCATTTAGTTTCATTTGATTAGTTTTATCCTCTCTTGGTTTATTGCTATGTCCACTTTAGTTTCTTTCCTGTTGCTACATTTATTTTATCGTTTATTGACCATCAGTAATCTTCACTCATCACCTGCTGCGCCGCCTGATCATCATGTTTCACATCTTGTGTTGATTTTTCACTGTTCAGCGTCGGATTCTCTGTTTTTATTAATTCACATCTAATCTAATAATTCACATCTAGTTTGTTGCTCCGTTTTGCCCGCTTCTCATGTTTCAGAATTTTGTGCAATGTGCGCAGCGGGTTTTTTTTTTCTCCCGAAGGTGCAGGGCGGTCGGGAAGCATATCGATGGGGAAAAGGCAGACTTTTAAAACAACGGAAACAATTTCGGCATTCTGATTATTGAAATATAAAAGTGCTGTGTTGTTCCATCAAACCCGTTTCATGTCGGACCACTTGCAGCACCGGTGTTAACGCTATACGCTAACCCTAACCCTCGTAAAATGAATGCTCTCTATCGTGGTATCACCATGGAGGGATATCTTTATTTAAATGGGTTTATTTTTCAGAGGGATACACAGTGAGGGCATCGTGATTTTAGTAATTACATGTTTATAAGAGCGATTTTCTGTTGTTCTTCCATGGAAACGGGCAGCTTTCAAACGGGAATAAAACATTTTTTAATATAAATTGCTGCTTTGACATGATCACAGAACTGCCAAAACATATGTAGCTACATAAATACCAGACAAAGTGAATCACAGCAGCGTCATCAGCCGGTGTAACGCTGAACTGATGCGGAGCCATGAAGCTACAAACACTGAATAGAAGAAGAAGAGCTGCCATCGATACAGTTGCAGCCAAGCATGGTTTAATGTTACACAATACAGTTTTACCAAGTTGCTCAAAGTCTAAACTGGTATTGTTGTGCATTTAAGGTGTGAAGTTTACCTTCAACTAAACGCCCCCCAAAGGCATCCCAGCGCCCCCTTTTTGTAAAAATGTCTGCCAGCGCCCCCTGCCGTCCTTTAAACGCCCCCTGGGGGGCGGTACCGCCCACGTTGAGAACCGCTACCTTAGAGGGATCCGGAAAATCAGCCACAACACAGAAATGCAGAAAATTCAGATTTATTAAAACATGGCGTGTTCAGCAGAAGTACCAGATCCAAATCCTTAGACGGGCTGAGGTCATGGATGATGAGGCAGAGAGCAGAATAGGTATCCGTGGGAGTGGGCAAGAGCGGAGTATCCAAAACAGGCGTGGGTCAAGATCGAGATGGGCAATCAGAGACAATCCAACAAGGGCAAGGCAACGGGGAAAATCCGGGGAACAAGAGCGTGGTTGCAACAATGAGGACAAGATGGGAGTGCTGGAACACTGCTAGCTGAAAGCATTCGATAATCTGGCAGCGTGGTTGTGACTGAGAGAGGGGTAAGAAGGGAAACAATCAGGGAGCGACACAGGTGCAAGGAATAAGGGAAAAGAGGGACATGACATGGATCGGCTCAAAACAAAAGACACAGAGAACCACATCAACATCACAGGAGGTCGGAGAGTCCTCAGGAGGCTGAGGCTTACAGAACGGATGGTGAGCCTTGCTAGGGGTCCAGATGGGCCCTGGACCCTTAGAGGAGCCCTGCAGAGACACTGAGGCTTCACTTTGGTAACAGTTTGATTTTAATTCTAATTTAACCTCCAGCCTTATGGTCTCAGTCTCATTCTGACCTTCGTGTTCCTGCCTGTTCAGGTGGAAAAATACCCACACCTGTCCAAACTCCCACTGTCCTCTGATAAGATGTCCTTGCTGTCCCGTCCAATCATGTCACGCCACTGATGTATAAAAGCAGTGGGCCCAAAGGGAGTGGACATGATCGAGCCATGGCCTTCCTGTGGATCCTCTCCTGCCTCGCCTTCGTCGGCGCCGCCTACGGTGAGACCGGCCTTCATCAGCAGAGTCGCTCAGAGACGAGCGTGTCTGCAGACCGCTTACGCCGCATGAACTTAGAAAGACGTCCAGCTTGGGTTGAAGGGAGAGGAAACACGTCCTTCTCCTGAGATGCCAGGAGTTTGTTTCTAATTGATGTTGGTAATGATGTAATGATGATGTCATCAGGTTGCGGCTCACCTGCCATCAGTCCCGTCATCACCGGTTACGCCCGTATTGTGAACGGTGAGGAGGCTGTGCCTCACTCCTGGCCCTGGCAGGTGTCTCTTCAGGTAAACTCACACAAGCAAAGATGCTTTATTCTGTTAACTTCAGGGATGCTCACCTCCTTTTTAAGAACCATCTGACATAGAAATATTTCCTAACTGATAACCGTTCCTGGTACAAGGATCGCTACCTCCTACTCCTGCAGATCATCACTTCAACTGAACAACTCTATGGACTCTATTTCCAGGACTGGAAAATGCCAACCTAGCTTCTCTTTGCCGTCAAACGGCGGCCTTGGCGTGCTGCCGTCACCTCATCATTGTTTATCAGCTGCGTGTCTGAACTGACCTCTGACCTGTACGGCCTTACGTCAGGCTGTAGTTATTACAACTTACACAGCTGTTAAAACGGGACCAAACTCTGTTTCAGGATTACACTGGCTTCCACTTCTGCGGAGGCTCTCTCATCAATGAGAACTGGGTGGTGACAGCTGCTCACTGCACTATCAGGTAAACATCACACACCTGAGGTCTGCGTTACCTAAAAAGAGATCCAAGTGTTGGTGTGTTGCAGGACCGGCGACCGTGTGGTCCTCGGAGAGCACGACCGCTCCTCCAACGCAGAGAGCATCCAGGTGATTTCTCCTGGCAAGGTAAGTGAGACCGTTCACATCACATCCTCTGACCTTACCCTGCCGCTCCTAAACATGTCACTTCCTGCCAGGTGTTCAGACACCCCCAGTACAACAGCTACACCATCAATAACGACATCACCCTGATCAAGCTGTCCAGCCCCGCCCAGCTCAACATGCGGGTTTCCCCTGTGTGCCTGGCTGAGTCCTCCGATAACTTCCCTGGAGGCATGCTGTGTGTGACCTCTGGCTGGGGTCTGACCCGCTACAACGGTAACAGCTGCTGACGCTCACAAGCCTTTGAGAGAATAGTCAAGAGATTGCAAGCAACAAAAGCTTTACAATAATTAATAAAACGGGTCCTGTCATATTTTTCAGACCTGTAGTAAATATACGGGGCTGCCTGACTTGGAACATAGTTTCTAATGAATTTGAACGTTCTGGTGACTGTTGTGTTTTTCAGCCGCTACCACCCCACCCCTGCTGCAGCAGGTCGCTCTGCCCCTCCTCACCAACCCTGACTGCAGTCGATACTGGGGCAGCAACATCACCAACCTGATGATCTGCGCCGGAGCGGCCGGAGCCTCCTCCTGCATGGTGGGAGTTTAGTTCTGACCTGGTTCTGTTCATCCAGTTTGACCTCCCAGTTTTCACCAGCCTGTTGGGTTTCTTTGCTCTGTTCCTCAGGGTGACTCTGGAGGTCCTCTGGTCTGTGAGAAGAATGGAGCCTGGACTCTGGTGGGCATCGTGTCCTGGGGCAGCAGCACCTGCAGCACCAGCTCCCCCGGTGTCTACGCCCGCGTCACAGAGCTGCGCGCCTGGATCGACCAGACCATCGCTGCCAACTGAGCATGCTTAGCAGTCAGCCTCCACTTGTAGCCTGATCTTCAATAAAACACAGAAACTGACTAAACCTGCTGCCATGTCTTGATCTCCTGCAGACCCTCATCTTCATCTCTCACTGAGTTTATGTGAAACCAATCAATCCTCATAAATAAAGCTAAAATCAAACACATTTACTTCCAAACAGAAGATATTACAGCATTTTGTCATTTTGTACAACATTCAACCAATAAGATATTAAGACATATTATTCAAGTTAATATAAGCATAATTTTCAATCAAAACAAATATACAGTCAAGGTTGTACTGAAATTTATGGCATGTGTTAAGAAAATACATTTAAAAAAAGCTAGTTGTAAAAACTTAACCTTATGTTCAATATTAGATAAAATTAATAGTGTTTTAAATAAGAAAATTCACTCCAAATTATATCCATGGTTTAATTAGCGCTATCTCTTACGTAGGATATTTCTATTGAAACATATTACACCAAGTTGAATTAAACTTGGTGTAATATGTGGGGCTGCCACCTTATCGTGATGGAGGGGTTCGAGTGTCCCAATGATCCTAGGAGCTATGCTGTCTGGGGCTTTATGCCCCTGGTAGGGTCACCCAAGGCAGACAGGTCCTAGGTGAGGAACCAGACGAAACGCAGCCCGAAGAGCCCTATGATGAGGAATAACATTGGACTTGGTTTTCCTTCGCCCGGACGCAGGTCACCGGGGCCCCACTCTGGAGCCAGGCCTGGAGGTGGAGCACGATGGTGAGCGCCTGGTGGCCGGGCTTTTACCCACAGAGCCCGGCCAGGCTCAGCCCGAAGAGGAGACGTGGGTCCCCCTTCCAATGGGCTCACCACCTGTCGGAGGGGCCAAAGGGGTCGGGTGCAGTGTGTTACTGCACCCGAGGGGAGGGGACCCTGGCGGTCTGATCCTCGGCTGCAGAAGCTCTCGGGACGTGGAACGTCACCTCTCTGGTGGGGAAGGAGCCGGAGCTAGTCTGCAAGGCTGAGAGGTTCCGGCTAGAAATAGTCGGCCTCACCTCGACACATGGCTCTGGTTCTGGAACCAGTCTCCTTGAGAGGGGCTGGATGTACTTCCACTCTGGAGTTGCCCACGGTGAGAGGTGCCGGCCAGGAGTGGGCATACTTGTTGCCCCCATCTTGGAGCCTGTACGTTAGGGTTTACCCCGGTGAACAAGAGGGTAGCCTCCCTCCACCTACGGGTGGGGGGACGGGTTCTGACTGTTGTCTGTGCTTATGGGCCGAACAACAGTTAAGATTATCCACCCTTCTTGGAGTCCTTAGAGGGGGTACTGGAGAGTGCCCCTCCTGGGGACTCCCTTGTCCCTTGTTCTACTGGGGGACTTCAACGCTCACGTGGGCAATGACAGTGAGATATGGAGAGGCGTGGTTGGGAGGATCGGCCCCCCGATTTGAACTCGAGTGGTGTTCTGTTGTTGGACTTCTGTGCTCGTCACGGATTGTCCATCACGAACACCATGTTCAAGCATAAGTGCGTCCATATGTGCACTTGGCACCAGGACACCCTAGCACACCCTTGTTCGGCCGCAGTTCGATGATCGATTTTTTTTATCGGATCTGCGACTGTATGTCTTGGACACTCGGGTGAAGAGAGGTGCGGAGCTGTCCACTGACCACTACCTGGTGGCGAGTTGGCTCCGGTGGTGGGGGAGGAAGCCGGTCAGACCTGGCAGGCCCAAACGTGTAGTGAGGGTCTGCTGGGAACGTCTGGCGGAGTCCCCTGTGAGACGGAGCTTTAACTCCCATCTCCGGCAGAACTTCGAACAAGCTGTTCGAAGCTGAGCCTGGGGACTCTGGGTTGGGCTCTCCAATCTCTGCGGACAAGGTCACCGAGGTGGTCAAAAAGCTCCTCGGTGGCAGGGCCCTGGGGGTGGATGAGATCTGCCCGGAGTTCCTTAAGGCTCTGGATGTTGTAGAGTTGTGTTGGCTCACGCAACTCTGCAATATCGCATGGACATCAGGGCAGTTCCCCTGGATTGGCAGACTGGGGTGGTGGTCCCCCGGGACTGGGTGGTGGTCCCCCTGGACTGGGGTGGTGGTCCCCCTGTTTAAAAAGGGGGACCAGAGGGTGTGCTCCAATTACAGGGGGGTCACACTCTTAAGCCTCCCTGGTAAGGTCTATTCAGGGGTCCTGGAGAGGAGGGTCCATCGGATAGTTGAACCTCGGATTCAGGAAGAGTGTGGTTCTGGTCGTGGAACACTGGGCCAGCTCTACACCCTCAGCAGGGTCCTGGAGGGTTCTGGGAGTTCGCCCAACCAGTCTACATGTGTTTTGTGGACTTGGAGAAGGCGTTCGACCGTGTCCCCTGGGGGTCCTTGTTCTCCGGGAGTATGGGGTACCGGGCCCTTTGATACGGGCTGTCAGGTCCCTGTATAACCGGTGTCAGTCTGGTCCGCATTGCCGGCAGTAAGTCGGGCTCGTTTCTGGTGAGAGTTGGACTCCGCCAAGGCTGCCCTTTGTCACCGATTCTGTTCATTACCTTCATGGACAGAATCTCTGACCAGCCGAGGTGTTGAGGGGATCCGTTTTGGTGGCCTTAGGATCGCATCTCTGCTTTTTGCGGATGATGTGGTCCCGTTGGCTTCATCGGAACGTGATCTGCAGCTCTCACTGGAGTGGTTCGCAGCCGAGTGTGAAACGGCCTGGATGAGGCCCAGTGCCTCCAAATCCGAGGCCATGGTCTTGAGCCGGAAAAGGGTAGAGTGCCTTCTCCGGGTCAGAGGGGTCGTCCTGCCTCAACTGGAGGAGTTTAAGTATCTGGGGATCTTGTTCACGAATGAGGGAAGAAGGGAGCGGGAGATCGACAGGCGGATTGGGGCAGCGTCTGCCGTGAAGCGGGCGCTGTACCGGTCCGTCGTGGTGAAGAGAGAGCTGAGCCAAAAAGCGAAGCTCTCGATTTACCGGTCGATCTGCGTTCCCACCCTCATCTATGGTCATGAGCTTTGGGTCATGACGGAAAGAACGAGATCACGGGTACAAGCGGCCGAAATGGGTTTCCTCCGCAGGGTGGCTGGGCTCTCCCTTAGAGAGAGAAGCTCGGTCATCCGGGAGGGACTCAGAGTAGAGCCGCTGCTCCTACACGTCGAGAGGAGCCAGTTGAGGCTCGGGCATCTGGTCAGGATGCCTCCTGGACGTCCCACCTGGAGGAGGGGAAGACCCAGGACATCCTGGAGGGACTATGTCTCTCGGCTGACCTGGGAACGCCTTGGAATTCCCCTGGAGGAGCTGGAAGAAGTGGCTGGGGAGAGGAAGTCTGGGCCTCCCTTCTGAAGCTGCTGCCCCACGACCTGACCCCGGATAAGCGGAAGAAAATGGATGGATGGATGGATGGATGGAATTAAAATAACTTAGCTTGCAGTTCTCTCTAATTTAGAACGCAGCTAGTTACTCTGTGGACTGAGCAGGCATTCACAGGGGGTCGTGGCTCTGTGTGTGAGTTTAACCTTTTGACCACCTTGATGAGATTTAACAGCTGGTGTAAAACAATATGGTCCTGCCAACAGAGTAGAGCTTCCTCTCGAGACAGGGTCAAAAAAACATCTGTCTTCATTCAAAAGAAAATAACACTTCTTTGATCTTAGAAACAGTTTTTTACTGGAACATAGTCAACTAGGTTAAAATGAACTTGGCTAAGGACAGCCTCCTGATTTGAATACAGCAGAGAAGGGAAACGCGCCCTCCCTTTAAAAGGACCAGGAACCTTAACTTCAGATAGCTCCGAGGTTACCTGTGATGTTGTCTCCGGGGAACGGTGCGTCGGTGAAATGGTTCCCCGTAAGTTTGTCTTGGTGTGTGGATGTCTGTAGAGTGAGGTAAATATTGAATTGGATGCTGGTTTGTGATTTTGTTGAGTTTTGTCAGTTTCATTAATTGTTTGTCTAATAAATGTTATGTTTGGACTCGGAAAACGTTTGTCTTTATGGTTCAGCTGATACAATGGCGACATCAAGGAATCCGGTCAGAAGAGAAAATAAAATGAGTCAAAAGATTTAAATGTTTCTTCTGATTAAAATTAACACATGTTATAACCTTCAATAAAAACTGTTCATAACCCCAAAGTGACCAGCAGAAGAAGAACGTAGGCGTCACCCAGCAGCGGTAAAGATGGCCTCCACCGCATATGGATGAATTTCGAAGTAGTTCAAAGCTGACATCATGGTCGCCCTTTCAGAACCACACAAAAGATAAGAAGGTTTAGTTTCTGGTCCGACCCATTTTCCTTTTCAGTGAGAATGAAAGTAGATAAATTTCACATGTGAATCATTCTGCATTGCAGAGACAGAAGCACATTTACATGTGATAAGAATTTACTGTTTATATCTGATTTAACTTTTCCCATCATTTTCATGTAATGGTAAACTTTTGCACATGTTGAGTTGTGTGTAATGCAGTGCACAGAGTTTTTTGTCGCTACACACACTTTGTACATGAGGCTCCTGGACTCTAAGTCTGCTTCTCATTTGTTTTCATTCACCGTAGATCGCTGCATCCTTTAACCAAAACATGACAGCGGTATCCCATGAAAATAATTCAGCTTGGTTTATCAACTCCGCACCAATTCACCACAGATGTTGTCTGGAAACATAATAAAAAACATCCAGTTTATACTGTTGAGGAAATAATTTTTATTTTGAGTGTTTAATACGGTTTAAACTTTTTTGAACAAAGTTCTTAATTTTGAACAGGTTTCTGTTAGTGATTTAAAACTAAACTATTGCTGGGTAAGTATTCAAAGTACCAAAGAAAATAGAGGTCTGCAGGAGAGCTTCCGCTGGGACCCCTGTGGTGTTATCAGAAAGGACAGGAGGCCATAAAATTAAAATATGCGGGAAGGCAAGGCAGTATCACTTGAATCACTCTGGAAAAAAGAAATTTACCCAGTTCACGGGAGATCAGAAATCTTCCGTGAACATCTGGGATGGTATAAAAACTGAATACAACATAGAATGTTTTAAACCACTAACATTTAATTTGTAAGACATTTTTCTTAGTTATTAATAACAAGCTCTGATTAGAAATTGTATTTAGTTTTAGAATTATTAATTTAGTCAATGATGAATGTATTCGAAATTGTATTATCTGTGACTATATCAGAATCAAATGGAAATTATGTGATATGAAAATGTTTTGTTAACTATTAGAAAATTGCTCAGGTTTATTGTGAATGATTGTCTTAATTTTTATTTGAACATTCTATTCTGTTGATTGTATGTATTACTTTTTGGTTTTATATCAGGACTAAATCTTGAGGTGCTGGGTGCAGAAGAACAAATTGGGTTCGTGGAGATATAGAATTAAAAGTTTGTTCCTGAGAAAGCGGGAGAGATGCCAGAATTTCACAGCTACCTGTGAAATTACCTTCCTCTGTTTCTCTTTGCACAGATGGCTTTAGAACCGCAGGAGGCCGGATAGCCTCTCCACTCCTTTTGTTTAACACGAAGGAGCAAATGTCTTTTGATCTTGGTAATAAAAAAGGGAAGTTTTGTTTCTCAGACACTCAAAAATAGCTTCCAGTTGGTCAAGCAGAGGTACACCTTATTTGAATACATTAAAGAGGAAAACACGCCTACAAGTATAAAAATTTGTGCGCAGGGGGAACAATTCAGAAAAAAGCTGATTTAGGTGGCTTGTGCACCAGCTTTCTCCAAAGACGCGCCTTTGCCCTTTCTCTATCTTCTTTGTCTCAGGTAATGAATGTATGTCTCTGCTTTTCTCCAGTTTTCTGTTGTATCTTCATACTTTGTCCATATTGGATTAAATTCTGCAATTCTGTGACATCATCACGCATTGTTGTGTTTTTGTGTCCACACGTGGCCTGCTGAGAGAACCTGGGATCCAACAGGAAGAGAGAGCCAGATTTAACCACAAATAATTCTTCCTTAACATTTGGGGGCTCGTGCCGGTTCCAAAATCTCAGCGGGCGGCTGTGGGGCCCTGATTGATTCGTCTCGGCCTGATGCTACGGTGTGGTAAGGCGGTATTTTATTATTTTGATTGTCTGCAGCGCCATTTCGTTTGGCCCTGGCGGATTGATCTTGCTGTGCGGCGTCACAGAAAAATAGAGGCTGCTGCGGTGTAATGTAGTTCCTCCCAAAAAGAGTTCATAGTTAGCATTTTTTTAATAAATAAACACTAGAGGGAACCAGTGGCGGGTTCAAGCAGAAGATGGGCGCAGTCTCCGTCGTAAGCTAGGTTTTTGATTCGTGACCTTCAGGAATTTTACTGTGCCTGAAAATAACGAATTTTAATTGGATTTATATTGTGTATTTTAGGCAGTGGTGGAGAAAGTACTCAAAAAATGTGCTTAAGTAAAAGTACAAATACACAGACAAAAATGTACTCAAGTAAAAGTAAAAGTACCACATTTGTCAGGTTCTGTGTTTTCCCCATGTTGTGACTTTTTTACACTTATATGTTGTTCAGTATGATAAGTGACTGATTTACAATTATATGTTAAGCATAAATTACATGATTATTATTTATTGAATTGAACATGATTGTATATAATTACAAGGATGAAGTGAAATATATTTAAGTGCAAGACATGATTTATTTGAATAGAAGAAGTCTTTTATTTTGAAGAATGCTTAAGTATCTGGTTCTGTTTTGTCACTATCTTGCTTTGTTGATATTTTGGTTGTCTTGGTTACGAACAGCTGTTGCCGTTATCAGCTGTCGCCGTTTTCTCTCTTCAATAAAGAACTGAACAGAAAGGTTCAGTAAAAGACATACGAGCCTCCGTTTTGTTTGAAGAAGCTTCACTCCGTAACACCCCATTTATTTTTGTTAGTCTTTTCTTTATTTTGGTTTCGAATTTTTTTTTTTAAATCATGGATGGAACCGTCGTTCCGCCTGGTGTCCACCAGATGGCACCTGCACGCAGAACCCCTGAGAAGTTGCTGGGTTCAACCCGTACTCACACCTGCGGCTCGTTTAGGAGGCGTGGACTACGGATATAAGCAGCAGCACCTCTTCGTCTCATCGCCTGAGTGTTTGCTTACCTCGGTAACATTCGTTCCAGAAATAGGCCTTCTGTGATCTGCTCCAGTCTAACCCCTTGTTGTTTTCCTCATCAGATTATCCTGCCACCTCCTCGTTGCTCTGGTGTGACCCATCGTTGCTGGGTTCTGAGTGAGTGTGCCTTCCCCGCCTTCGTGGATCGTCAACCTCCTGTGTGTTTCCCCGACGCTGTCGGTACCGGCCAGACGCCACTCCTCGTGTGTACCTACCTCCTGTGTCCTCCCTCGACGCTGTCGGTGTTACCGGCCAGACGCCACTCCTCGTGTGTGTGCGTTTTCCCCCTTCGTTGATCCATCTCCGGTGGATTCCCCTTCGGGAGACCACGGGTCTGGAGACCCACACCCGAACCCCCCGGAGAACTACTGACGGACTTAGTTCCAGGTCGTCCTCTCAAGGGGAGCTACCTGACCGCTCTCCTACGAGCTCACTGCCTACGCTCCACTTCATCCACATCACCTCCCTTCCAAGTAAGCCCTCATCAGTTATTCCCCGGAAATCACCGTTGATCTCCTCCTAACTCTGTGTCTCCTGTTGACAGTAAGACGACCCGGTCCGCTGATCCAGTATTCATTATCTACTTCCTATTCTTTCAATAAACCATCATTGTATTTTACTTGCCTGTCTGACTGTGTTCTTGCATGTGGGTTCGAAAGCTAAGTCCCAACATGACAGAACACTCAGGCCAATTCACGACCGCCGCAGACGCAATCAGACGGGCTATTTCCGATCAACTCGCCCTCATCCAGTCCCACGACGCAGCTCTAAGAGAGCTAGGTAATCGCCAAGCTGAGACAAACTGCCAACTAAATGAACTCTCTTAACTTCCTACAGAGTTCCTCTCAACAGAGCTCTAACCGCTCCTCAGCCTCCTCGTCGGCTCAACCAGCAGCCCCGGATCCACCCGGCCGTTCCGGATTCTCAGGTAAAATAAAGAAAATTCAAGGATTTATTCTCCAATGTACAATAGTATTCAACCATTCACCTCACAGCTTCCCCCATGATGATGCTAAAATATCATACTTGTTATCCCTATTGACGGGCCGAGCCCTAGAGTGAGCGGAAGCCAGGTTTTCCACGGCATCTAATTGTGGATGTACATACCCCGAATTCTTAGCAGAGTTTAAACAAGTGTTTTGTCAGGAGACCAAAAAGACGGCGGCTTCTAGAGAATTACATGGGCTAAAGCAGGGTAAAGTGAGTGTCTCTGACTTTGCCATTGATTTCCGGATTAAAGCCGCTGCTTCCGGCTGGAACCCCGTGGCCCTAAAGAGTGCCTTTTTTCATGGGCTTAACGAACAGATCAAAGACGAACTGGCCACTTTGGATGAAACGCAGTCGCTAGATGATTTCATTAATTTAACCATAAGACTAGATAATCGAATCCGAGCCAGAATCAGGGAACGAACTCACCAAGGCTCACCTTCACGTTTGGCTCGAGCTAGTGCTCGCTCTGCTGTTCAACAGTCACCACTGCCTCCTCCCCCTCATGAACCCGAGCCCATGCAACTGGGACACACCAGACTCTCGCCCGAGAAACGTCAAAGGAGGATGCGCTCTCGACTCTGCCTCTACTGCGGTGAGCCCAGCCACATTATTGCTAACTTTCCCGTCCGTTTAAATCAGGTCCGGCAGTAAAAGCGGGGAGACTGCCGGAACAACCTACGACCAAACCCCACCTCAACATACCGGTTACACGCTTCCACAATCATGATTCACTTTCCCTATCTGCACTCATTGATTCTGGCTGTGAACAGAACCTCATTAGCTCCGAAATAGTTCACCAATTCACCATTGTAACTGAACCCTTACCGGTTCCTCTTCGGGTCTCTGCCCTGGACGGTAGGAGCCTGCCACAGGTCACCCACCGGACCAAGCCTCTGCGCCTACTGATCTCAGGTAACCACACGGAAGAAATAGTTTTCTTTGCCTTCCCCTCGTCCAGCTCCCCCATAGTCCTTGGTTTCAACTGGCTGACTACACATAACCCCCAAATTGATTGGGTGGAGGCCAGGATTTGCTCCTGGTCTTCTAGGTGTCACTCTACCTGCCTCCGGTCTGCTGTTCCCTCGCCGACCGCTTGTCAGGTTCTGGCAGATGTGGATCCACCTGACGTCTCCAGCGTCCCCAGTGAGTACCATGATCTTGTGACTGTGTTTATTAAAGACAAGGCTCTCTCTCTGCCGCCTCACAGACCCTATGACTGCGCCATCGACCTCCTGCCGGGGGCGCCTCTGCCTAATAGTAGGCTGTATAACATCTCCAGATCCGAAAGACAGTCTATGGAGGAGTACATCAACAAGTCCCTCGCGGCCGGCATCATTCGAACCTCGTCATCTCCTCTGGGGGCAGGGTTCTTCTTCGTTGGGAAGAAAGACGGATCCCTGAGACCCTGCATCGATTATAGAGGGCTAAACCAAATCACAGTGAAGAATAAGTATCCGCTACCCTTGCTCTCCTCTGCTTTCGAGCCCGTCCAGGGGGCTACTATCTTCACAAAATTAGATCTTAGGAACGCTTATCACCTCCTCCGTATCAGAGAGGGGGATGAATGGAAGACTGCGTTCAAGACCCCCATGGGCCACTATGAATACTTAGTCATGCCCTTCGGCTTGTCCAACGCCCCATCCTTTTTTCAAGCGTTGGTGAATGACGTCCTCCGGGACTTTATCAACGTTTTCGTATTTGTCTACCTCGACGACATTTTAATCTACTCTAGGTCCCTCGTTGAGCACCAGAAACATGTTCGCCAGGTTTTACAACGGTTGCTTGAGAACAAGCTCTATGTGAAAGCTGAAAAGTGTGAATTCCACCGGCCGTCAGTAACCTTCCTCGGCTACGTCCTTGAGAGCGGTCAGGTAAAAGCAGCCGACGATAAGATCAAGGCAGTCCTGGACTGGCCCCAACCTGAATCACGAAAACAGTTACAACGCTTCCTAGGTTTCGCCAACTTCTACAGACGGTTTATTCGGAATTACAGTCAAACTGCTTCCCCCCTGACAGATCTCACATCCACTAAGAAAACGTTCAGTTGGACTCCACAAGCTGAGGCAGCCTTCGCGGAGCTCAAGTCCCGGTTCGCCAGGGCCCCTGTACTCATCCAGCCCGACCCCAGTAAACAATTTGTAGTGGAGGTTGACGCCTCAGATACTGGGGTCGGGGCTGTACTCTCTCAAGCCACAGAGACTGACCACAAACTGCATCCTTGTGCCTTGTCACCGGGCTCCCCACGTCTAAAGGTATGACCACCATCTTCATCCCGCTCAAGAAATTACCCACCGCAGCTCAGACCGCCATGTTGCTCTTAAAGCATGTTTTTAGACTCCACGGAATACCCCAAGAAATCCTATCTGATCGCGGTCCTCAGTTTGTTTCTCAGGTCTGGCGCCAGTTCTGCTCCGCCCTGGGGGCCAAAGTGGCTCTCAGCTCTGGTTACCACCCACAATCTAACGGACAAACAGAACGCATGAACCAGGAGTTGGAGGCCACCTTACGATGCCTCACCTCCACCAACCCCGATGACTGGGCCCAACACCTTCACTGGGTTGAGTATGCACACAATAGCCACATTTCCGCTGCCACTGGTCTTTCGCCGTTCGAAATAGTCCTGGGATATCAACCACCACTCCTACCCTCCGACGAAGCCAGTACCTCCGTCACTTCTGTTCAGCACCACATCCGCAAAACCCATAAAATCTGGAATGACGCCATCACCGCTCTCAACAATACGTCCGCCGTTAACAAACGGCTAGCCGACCGACGGCGGACCCCTGCCCCGACATACTCCGTTGGACAGAAGGTATGGCTATCTACTCGTGATATCCCTCTTAAATCCATGTCTAAGAAATTATCCCCCAGATTTATTGGTCCATTCGAGATTCTGGCGCTCGTGGGACCCTCGGCGGTGCGGCTCCGACTTCCCCAGTCCCTACGAGTCCATCCTACCTTCCACGTGTCCCAGATCAAACTTGTCCTCTCCACCGAACTGGTGTGACCCATCGTTGCTGGGTTCTGAGTGAGTGTGCCTTCCCCCCCTTTGTGGATCGTCAACCTCCTGTGTGTTTCCCCGACGCTGTCGGTGGTACCGGCCAGACACCACTCCTCGTGTGTGTGCGTTTTCCCCCTTCGTTGATCCATCTCCGGTGGATTCCCCTTCGGGAGACCACGGGTCTGGAGACCCACACCCGAACCCCCCGGAGAACTACTCTGACGGACTTAGTTCCAGGTCGTCCTCTCAAGGGGAGCTACCTGACCGCTCTCCTACGAGCTCACTGCCTACGCTTCACTTCATCCACATCACCTCCCTTCCAAGTAAGCACTCATCAGTTATTCCCCGGAAATCACAGTTGATCTCCTCCTAACTCTGTGTCTCCTGTTGACAGTAAGACGAGCCGGTCCGCTGATCCAGTATTCATTATCTACCTCCTGTTCTTTCAATAAACCATCATTGTATTTTACTCGCCTGTCTGATTGTGTTCTTGCATGTGGGTTCGAAAGCTAAGTCCCAACATGACAACATTAACATTTGTACTTAAGTAAAAAAGTCCTGGCTTTTAAAAATACTTAAGTATTAAAAGTAAAAGTACTTGCTGAATACATAACCTAGTCGCTAATATTAAGTGTGCCGAATTTTAATACATCAGAAATGTGCCATTTTAATAAACAATGCCACAGATTAAACATGTTCTTATTGTGTTTATTCTCTAACAGTTTAGACTTCGATGTGATTCTATGAATCATAATTTCAGGGATGGAAACATCTCGTCTCCTGTCCTAACATAGCATGAACTTCACTGGTGACATTTGTTTAGAAAGAAATCCAACTGAAAGGGGGTGGAAAGAAGGTGTGGGGGGAGGACATGGAACCAAGGAGCCACGTAGCAGAGTTGTAGTCTAGATCACCGAACCAGAGACCAAGACCAGCGCCCCACGCTAAATGACAATAAAATTAAGTGCACCTATCAAAATTTGTTCTCAGATTGATCTGAAAGATCCACATTCCCATAATAACACCTAGATATTAAATACTTAGAGCTGAAATAAATTTAACCAGTATCAATGCAAACTCTTTCATTCTAATTTTGCTTTCATCGCTGTGCTACAATCCGCAGAGGTCTCTTGTCATTCCTAAAAAGATAACGCCCTGGGCGGTTGCCCATGTCAGAAACCACAACTGTCTGCACCATTAAACCATGAAACATAGCAATTAACGGTAAACAACATTCAACTATGAACACTGTCCAATGACGCAACACTCAAGAAGGAGCACCGTGACTGTTTTCATCCTCCCTCCTGCTGCGATGTTTGCCACCATGACAGGAGACAAATGGCAACCTTGATGAGGTCACAAGGAAAGGAGCCACAGCCAAATACCTCCAACGAAGAAGGCAAGTCCTGAGAAGCCAGCTCAATTGCAAGAACAAGATCCGTGCAATAAACAGCTATGCCTTACCAGTAATCAGATACCCTGCCGGAATAATTAGTTGGCCAATGGAAGAGATGAAGGCCACGGATGTTAAGACTAGGAAGCTACTAACCATGCATGGAGGGTTCCACCCCAAATCCAGCACCCTGAGACTGAACACGAGCCGTAAGGAAGGAGGCAGAGGACTAGTGAGTGTGAGAGCCACTGTCCAGGATGAAACATCCAAGATCCATAAATACATCAAGGACAAAGCCTCAACGGACGATGTGCTCAGCGAATGTCTCAGACAATGGGGAACAGAAGACAAGGTGCTGGAGGTACCATCATGGGAGGACATCTCAGTCCAGAAATGTGCAGTTCTAGGCACAGCCAAGATACTGGAGGAGAACCCTCAAGCTCCCAGGCCTCTGGTAGAGGACCCGAGCTCAGAGGATGAAACAGACCACCCACAGAGGGTGAGAAGGGAATTTTTTATTTATATATATATATATGCACTGTAGTGTACACAAGAACAAAGAACAGCTCTCAGTGAGGCTTCAGTCCTTTAGATCAGTGTTTTTCAACCTTTTTTGAGCCAAGGTAGGTTATTTTAATTGAAAAATATCTCGAGGAACACCACCAACCAAAAATGTAAACAAAGATACTCTGTATACTCTATATTACATATATAGTCATTCTTATCAAAGTCTCTTGAATAGGAATCAAATAAACACAAAAATGCATTTTTATCACATTTTACATTTCTTATTTCAAATTGCACTAAACGTGTCCACTTCAAAAACACACCTGAACAGTGAAACAACACTGTGGGGTTAAATTTAAAGAAGTTGTAGAAACTTCAAAGTGTTTTACAAACTAATCCACAAGCATCTTAAAGCCAGAATACAGAAAATAATTATTATTCTGAAAGAAGCAACAATATTTGGGAAACATTTCACTTCATATTCACTGTTACAATATGAAGAGTTGCATGTACAAAATGTCTGTATATTTTACCACCTGGTGTGAAACCTGTGCATGTTTGGATGAAAACAGATGATTTCCTGGCAGAAACTGAAGACAAAACTCTTCCTCCACATCTCAGTTTCTCTGGTTCTAGTTTTTATAGTAACCAGACTAGAGAAGCTCACTTCACAGACATGTTGTGGGAAATGGACTCATGTTCTTTCCAACTCCTGCTGAGCTTCTCTGTCTTTTCCATCACTGCTAGATTCAAAGCTCTCACCGCTACCTGGAACATTCAGCATCACTAATTCTCTTGTTTTAATGTAAAATGCTCTGTACCTGCTGCCACCTAGTGGTGAGAACATTACATGATTACGCCGCTGCTACTGCTACAGCAGACACTCAAAGATGGCATTATTTGCAGATAATTCATTTTCAAAAAATCTTTTAAAACCAATTACCGTATTTTTCGGACTATAGAGCGCACCATAGAAGCGCCTTTTTTTTTTTTTTTTTAAACTGGAAGCTGCTCTCGATTTTCCATAAGGACCCAGCAGAGGGCAGCAGAGGGCGGCGTCCTAATAAATCTGCTGCATATATTAAGGACGCAGCCCTCCGTCTCCAAAGCCGAACCCTGGTTTCGTTCACACCGAGCTTAAATGCAGCGGCTCTATTTCCCTCCTGTAGAGCCAGATCGACAGCCCTCAACTTAAAAGCTGCATGATACGAGTCTGAAAACATTTCTCCATCATGCCTGCTGCTTAAAAATACCCCTGAACAGGTTGAAAATTAGCCGTTCTTCTTTGATTTACAATTTTGACTTCTAATGATTCACTTCCTGCTAGAGAGCCCCCTGGTGGTTGGAAAAAAATACACAGCAAAGCCACAGTGGGCTGCAATCCGCATGGTTCAAAGTTTAGAAAAAAAGTAGCAGCTTATAGTCCTAAAAATACGGTACCGTAGGTGAAATTGAATAATTTCCACGGCACACCTGACGATCACTGCGGAACAGTGGTTGAAAAACACTGATTTAGAACTTAGTAAAGATCCGTCCAGAAGAATCGGATCGTTCCTGAATGTCATATCACTATATTGCAGACTTTGGTCACAGCGTTGTCCCATATCTGCGACACCTCAGTCAAAACCTCCACACAATAATTCAGCCATGAGTGGCAACTGTTTTTCATCAGATGCAACATGTGTCTCTGTACAGCTAGCTTAGCTAGCATCACGTCCACAGATCTTACCTTTCTTTAAGCTTTCCTTCCAAGTGACGCTAAAAGTTGGATGAAGTCCCACCGTCTGTGAAAGCGAAGCGCTGCTGATTTTACATGTCGCCATATCTATGATTTATGCAGCTATTATATTACTGACATTAGACAGACATCTCCTCCCGCTCAGAGGAAACCACTGCGCATGTCTGGAGCTCCGCAGCGAGTAAAGGTGGAGCCGATGGGTGACAACAGACACTACGTCACGTTATTGCTGGGATTTTACGGCGCCACCTTAAATCCCTGAACTTCACATTTTAACGGATAGAAAGAGCAACGAGACTTGGATGTAACGAGTAACGCGAGAGTTTGTAGAAATGTAGTGAAGTAGAAAGTACAGATACTTACTGTAAAATGTAGTGGAGTAAAAGTAGAAAGTATCCATTATTAAATCTACTTAAGTAAAGTACAGATACACGAAAACTGTACTTAAGTCCCACCACTGATTTTAGGCAGCATTAGCTTGTATCAGCCAGGAAATTTAAAACTCGTTTCCGTTGGACTGATAATTATTTCCCCTGGACATTAATAAAGTTTATTCATTCATTCATTTGGTCATAATTTCATGCCAACAGAAATACATAATTAGACTGAACAAAAACATTTTCTCTGCTCTGCTGAACTTTCAGTAAATAATTTGTATAAATTTAAATTTTCGTTTTTCCTGTTTTGTGTTTAATGAGTTTGGACTCAATATGTTGACATGAAGCAGAGAATCAGTGACAAAATGTGGGAGATGATCAAACATTAACTCTTTATTACAAACTGAAGCAAACTGCATATGTGTGTTCTAGTGGGTCTTGGATTCTGGTGGTCTGTGGTTCTGGTGGGTCTGTGGTTCAGGTGGTCTGTGGTTCTGGTGGGTCTGTGGTTCTGGTGGGTCTGTGGTTCAGGTGGTCTGTGGTTCAGGCGGGTCTGTGGTTCTGGTGGGTCTGTGGTTCTGGTGGGTCTGTGGTCCTGGTGGGTCTGTGGTTCTGGTGGTCTGTGGTTCTGGTGGGTCTGTGGTTCAGGTGGTCTGTGGTTCAGGCGGGTCTGTGGTCCTGGTGGGTCTGTGGTTCAGGTGGTCTGTGGTTCAGGCGGGTCTGTGGTTCTGGTGGTCTGTGGTTCAGGTGGGTCTGTGGTTCAGGTGGTCTGTGGTTCAGGCGGGTCTGTGGTTCTGGTGGGTCTGTGGTTCTGGTGGGTCTGTGGTCCTGGTGGGTCTGTGGTTCTGGTGGTCTGTGGTTCTGGTGGGTCTGTGGTTCAGGTGGTCTGTGGTTCAGGCGGGTCTGTGGTCCTGGTGGGTCTGTGGTTCAGGTGGTCTGTGGTTCAGGCGGGTCTGTGGTTCTGGTGGTCTGTGGTTCAGGTGGGTCTGTGGTTCTGGTGGGTCTGTGGTTCAGGTGGTCTGTGGTTCAGGCGGGTCTGTGGTTCTGGTGGGTCTGTGGTTCTGGTGGGTCTGTGGTCCTGGTGGGTCTGTGGTTCTGGTGGTCTGTGGTTCTGGTGGGTCTGTGGTCCTGGTGGGTCTGTGGTTCTAGTGGGTCTCTGGTTCAGGTGGGTCTGTGGTTCTGGTGGGTCTGTGGTTCTGGTGGGTCTGTGGTTCTGGTGGGTCTGTGGTTCAGGTGGTCTGTGGTTCAGGCGGGTCTGTGGTTCTGGTGGGTCTGTGGTTCTGGTGGGTCTGTGGTTCAGGTGGTCTGTGGTTCAGGCGGGTCTGTGGTTCTGGTGGGTCTGTGGTTCTAGTGGATCTTGGATTCTGGTGGGTCTATGGTTCTGGTGGTCTCTGGTTCTGGTGGGTCTGTGGTTCAGGTGGTCTGTGGTTCAGGTGGTTCTGGTGGGTCTATGGTTCTGGTGGTCTCTGGTTCTGGTGGTCTGTGGTTCAGGTGGTCTGTGGTTCAGGTGGTTCTGGTGGGTCTATGGTACTGGTGGTCTGTGGTTCAGGTGGTCTGTGGTTCAGGTGGTCTGTGGTTCAGGTGGTTCTGGTGGGTCTATGGTTCTGGTGGTCTCTGGTTCTGGTGGTCTGTGGTTCAGGTGGTCTGTGGTTCAGGTGGTTCTGGTGGGTCTATGGTACTGGTGGTCTGTGGTTCAGGTGGTCTGTGGTTCAGGTGGTCTGTGGTTCAGGTGGTTCTGGTGGGTCTATGGTTCTGGTGGTCTCTGGTTCTGGTGGTCTGTGGTTCAGGTGGTCTGTGGTTCAGGTGGTCTGTGGTTCAGGTGGTTCAGGTGGTTCTTGGATTCTGGTGGTCTCTGGTTCTGGTGGTCTGTGGTTCAGGTGGTTCTGGTGGTCTGTGGTTCAGGTGGTCTCTGGTTCTGGTGGTCTGTGGTTCAGGTGGTCTGTGGTTCAGGTGGTTCTTGGATTCTGGTGGTCTCTGGTTCTGGTGGTCTGTGGTTCTGGTGGTCTATGGTTCTGGTGGTCTGTGGTTCAGGTGGTCTGTGGTTCAGGTGGTCTGTGGTTCAGGTGGTTCTTGGATTCTGGTGGTCTCTGGTTCTGGTGGTCTGTGGTTCTGGTGGTCTATGGTTCTGGTGGTCTGTGGTTCAGGTGGTCTCTGGTTCAGGTGGTCTGTGGTTCAGGTGGTCTGTGGTTCAGGTGGTTCTTGGATTCTGGTGGTCTGTGGTTCAGGTGGTCTGTGGTTCTGGTGGTCTGTGGTTCAGGTGGTCTCTGGTTCTGGTGGTCTGTGGTTCAGGCGGGTCTCTGTGGACAGGTGTGGCCCACCGGGCGGCAGTAGCAGATGGCGTTGTAGAAGCGGCAGTAGCAGGTGTCACAGGGGTCGCAGCAGGGCAGTGAGTAACCCAGACAGAACTGCTGGTGAGGGATGCAGCGGCGAGGCGAACGCACGGCTCTGCCTTGCTGCTGCAGCGCAGACGAGTCCTGCAGGACAAGGGAAAATACCCACAGTTGGGTCAATTTGATGCAAAATTACAAATAGCTGCAGAGGACAGTTCTGCACCTCATTGTTGGAGCCCACTTCCATCAGCAAGCGGTCTTCCTCTGAGTCCACAGGAAGGAGACCGCCATCTTGAAGAGGGCTGGGGGCGTGGCCTCTATCTGCAGACACAGGAAGGACAAACTGCTTAGTACCTGAAACAGTCCAACGTTTCGTTAGATGTTTTCTACACGAATCTGCTCTGCAAAGCTCCAGGTTGAAACTGGAACCATGACCACCAGTAATTCTGGAGGGGGGGATTCAAGCTCTCTGATTGGACGTCTGTCACTGACCGATGTCAGCCAGGTAGGCGGCGTCGGGGCGGACGGCGGCCGCTGGGCCGTCGTCCAGCCGGATTCCTCCGTGGACCAGGGAGGCGGCCGGCTGCAGCAGACTGGAGGAGGCGCAGCAGAGCAGCAGCATGCCCAACATCCTGCTGCGGTCACCAAACACAAGAAGAAGAAAAATCTGCACTACAACTCCCACAATCCTCGGTGGCTCCAACAGCAGCTTCTGAAAGGAGGAAACAGGAAACAGAAGCAGTTTTATCTTCCTGTTAGGAAATCAGAAGAATTTGAGCCACGTTAAACAATCCAACAACAAGGTAGCCTTAAATTCAAGCAAACAGTAAATATAATTATTACAACCCTAACAACTAAATTACAACAATTACATAAAGAGCAGCTGATGCTGAGTTTCTAGCTGTTGTCCCAAGTTGGATATTAACTTTAGCTAAAAGAACACTTTTAATAAATTACCAGCATATTTAAAGATAACAACATTAATAAACAGCACAGCTATAACTATGAGCTGCATAGTTATATTCATTTAGACTGACTGGCTGCAGCTCTGCTTGTCCTTCAGAAACATTTCAGAAATGAAAACGCTCCAAATATCATTTTTCTCCTTTTCCATTCACTGGATCTCAGTTACTCTGGATGCATCTGGAAAAGGTTCTGGTCGGTCTGTGGTTCTGCTGAACTTTCTGTAAAGTGCAGATTTGATTGGTCCCCTGCATGTTTGTGGTTGGGCAGCGTCGACATGATTGCTTTGGGTCCCACCCACCCGACTGGTGGAACGGAGGGACTGCAGTGAGTCGGGGATCTCAGTGCAACCGGAGGGGTGAGGGTGGCCCCCATAGACAGGACACGGTTTCATGCCTATGGTTGCACCCATCCCCCACGGCGCCATGGGGTTGTGTGGCTTGGAGGAAGGGTGTACGGGTTAAGGGAGGGGTGTACGGGTTAAGGGAGGGTGTACGGGTTAAGGGTGTACGGGTTAAGGGAGGGGTGTACGGGTTAAGGGTGTACGGGTTAAGGGTGTACAGGTTAAGGGAGGGGTGTACGGGTTAAGGGAGGGGTGTACGGGTTAAGGGAGGGGTGTACGGGTTAAGGGTGTACGGGTTAAGGGAGGGGTGTACGGGTTAAGGGTGTACGGGTTAAGGGAGGGGTGTACGGGTTAAGGGAGGGGTGTACGGGTTAAGGGTGTACGGGTTAAGGGAAGGGTGTACGGGTTAAGGGAGGGGTGTACGGGTTAAGGGAGGGGTGTACGGGTTAAGGGAGGGGTGTACGGGTTAAGGGTGTACGGGTTAAGGGTGTACGGGTTAAGGGTGTACGGGTTAAGGGAAGGGTGTACGGGTTAAGGGTGTACGGGTTAAGGGAAGGGTGTACGGGTTAAGGGAGGGGTGTACGGGTTAAGGGTGTACGGGTTAAGGGAAGGGTGTACGGGTTAAGGGAAGGGTGTACGGGTTAAGGGAAGGGTGTACGGGTTAAGGGAGGGGTGTACGGGTTAAGGGTGTACGGGTTAAGGGTGTACGGGTTAAGGGAAGGGTGTACGGGTTAAGGGAGGGGTGTACGGGTTAAGGGTGTACGGGTTAAGGGAAGGGTGTACGGGTTAAGGGAAGGGTGTACGGGTTAAGGGAGGGGTGTACGGGTTAAGGGTGTACGGGTTAAGGGTGTACGGGTTAAGGGTGTACGGGTTAAGGGTGTACGGGTTAAGGGTGTACGGGTTAAGGGTGTACGGGTTAAGGGTGTACGGGTTAAGGGTTAAGGGAAGGGTGTACGGGTTAAGGGAGGGGTGTACGGGTTAAGGGTGTACGGGTTAAGGGTGTACGGGTTAAGGGAAGGGTGTACGGGTTAAGGGAGGGGTGTACGGGTTAAGGGTGTACGGGTTAAGGGAAGGGTGTACGGGTTAAGGGAGGGGTGTACGGGTTAAGGGTGTACGGGTTAAGCACGTTCCCCTGGACGGGCTGGATGGTCGTGTCTCTGACGATAATCATGGAGCAGATCTTGGTGACGCCTAACCCAGCCAGATGTCCAGGTTTGGCATTTGGAAACTTGAAATAATTTGTTGGGGACGACAAAGACAAAAACTTCAATCTCAAGATTTACATCAATAATCTTTTTAGCTTTTCAGTCCTGATCAGATGATCGTTATAGATAATAATATAGTTTTTATTTGTAACATTCCTACCGCTATGGAAAGAACTTAAAACTTTTTATAGTTTCATAGTAAAAATAAAAGGCAATATTTTCATATATTATAATAGAAAATTAGTTAATTTGTTTAATTGTTTATTTTTTATGCATATTTTTTGTAGATTTTTATAACAATATTTTTCCCTTTTTATAATTACTATTAATTTTTTCTCAGGGTAAAAAATTTTATTGTATTTTTCTTTATTCTTTCAATCTGCAGATCCATCAGTTTATTCTATTTTACTTGTTTCTGTTTTTGCAAATAAATTTTGCTTTATTCTGATTGATATCTCCACCTCATTATTATTATTATTATTATTATTATTATTATTATTATTATTGTTATTATTGTTATCATTATTATTGTTATTATTGTTATTATTATTATTAATGGATGACTAAAATTATCACTGTTTAGAATCAAACAATCTTAAATTTCAGCCAGAATAATAATTTGGAAAAAATATGATGGAAGCAACATTTTCCTCCAGTGTTTCACATCATCATCATCATCATCATCATCATCATCATCATCATCATCATCATCATCATCATCACCATCATCATCACCATCATCATCATCATCATCATCATCATCATCATCATCATCATCATCATCAACTCAGCGGATCCTAATAGAAAAGAGCAGAATGATGAACTCACCTTGTGGCTGAGGCGGTTGAGTCGCTGCGTTTCTGTCTGGAGGAAGTGAAGCTGATTTAAAGCCCATCAACAGGAAGAGGTCACATGACCAGCTGGGGGCGTCGCCGTGTTAAACATTACTGACATGAGTTAACTTGAGATCTTCAGCCGTATAAAAAGCTGTTATTAGTTATTATTCCCAGTTGGCTAAATGAGAGGAATTTTACTAGAACTTCAGCAACAGAACCGGTCCAGCAGAGCAACGGGTCCAGGCTCGGTTCTGTCCGGCTTGAAGAGTCAGAACCAGATGCGCTGACGTGAGACCAGAACTAAAACAAACCAATCAGAAGATTATAACAAGAAAGATACAAGAAATAAAAAGCTTAATGTCGACATGAGCAGCAACATCCACCCAAACCCCCAAACCATGAAACCCCAAAACCCAAACGGCGAGGCTCTTGCTAGCTTTAATGGTTAGCTTTCATGGTTAGCTCTAACGGTTAGCTTTCATTGTTAGCTTTAATGGTTAGCTTTCATTGTTAGCTTTCATGGTTAGCTCTAACGGTTAGCTTTCATTGTTAGCTTTCATTGTTAGCTTTCATTGTTAGCTTTAATGGTTAGCTTTCATTGTTAGCTTTCATGGTTAGCTTTCATTGTTAGCGTTAATGGTTAGCTTTCATTGTTAGCTCTAACGGTTAGCTTTAACGGTTAGGTTTTAATTGAATAATGAGATGTGTCTGCATTAATGAACAGGAATTATTTGACAGTTCTGTATATTTCTGACAAAGAAAAAGGGATGAATGTATTTTCAAATCAAATCAAGTTTTTTTTAACAATCTGCTGTCAAAGCTATAATCACTTAAAGCTAAAAGATTTCCAGACATGAAGACAATCAAGATACGGTATAAACGATGAAAGAGAAGTCGATGCTTTATGAAAACATGAAACGTTGCAGCAGGTGAAATGAACCAGCTGGTGTCAGATTTAAACACACTCAGGGTTTCAGCTGTTTTGCAGTTTTCAGAAAATTTATTTTAGACTTGTGGTGCATAGAAGTTGAATGCTGCTTCTCCATGATTGATCCTGGTTCTGGTTCTGCAGACCAGAACCAGAACCAGAAGACCTGAGAGGTCTGGAAGGAAATAAAAAGAATAAAAACGGTTTGACAAGCACAGCAAAAAAAATAGTTGATGAGACTCAAACTGATCTGGAAGTAAAAAACAAAATGTCAGTTTTCAATTGGGACTCTTCAGAACCAGCCAGACGGTCCAGATTCTGGATAATCTGGACCGTTTTAGGGTTAAATGGCTTCAACTGTTTGGTAATAATACCAATAAATATGAATAATAATAAATGGCTGCCAGTCAGTGAGATAATTAAAAACCATTTATAAACTGTTGATGCAGCTGGAGCGGATGAGAACAGATGAAGGGATGAGTTCTGGTCCAGAGTTCTGGTCCAGAGTTCTGGTCCAGTTCATTGCAGCTAAATCTAGAACTGATGAAGCTGCTGTTTGAGTTTTGCAGCTGATGAAATCTGGCTTTACTTTCTTCTCTGACTGATAGGAACCCAGGATTTGTATCCAGTCCAGCTTCTAAACCCAGGAATCAGTTCAGATCAGTGTGGACCAGAACCCAGTTCTGGGCCTCAGCAGGCCGGACCGGTTCTTGTTTCTGGGTCAAAGCATGTGGGGATGTGAATGTGCTTCATTGTGAGGAGTCACATGTCGTCCTGTCAGCTGATCTGCGTGTTGTGAGGACGGCGGTTCGGACTGAGCGCGCTCATTAGAGCCAGTAATCTCTCTCTCCGTTGCTGTGATTGGAGAACATTAGCTCGGCTGCTTCCTCCATTACTGCCAATCTGCTGCTTCCTGCAGCTCATTAGCTGCCATCTGCAAACATGGCGCCGATTCTCTGAAGAGTGACATGCTGATGACATCACAGCTGCACTCAGCACAGACGCGGCGAGAAGCGGGAGCTGCAGGCGGCGCAGGTTTAATCAGACCACTGATTATGGAAACCAGCTTAATGCACATGTTTACTTCGTTCCCTTCCTGTTGGAAGTGGTTGGACTGTCGTCATAGTAACAGGAGGAGGTCAACAGGCCAAAAGTCAAAAACCTGATTAAAATAAATAATAATAAAGTCTGGAACGGCTGAATGAGAAAACCTTTTCTCTCTGGAAACAAGATGGCCGCCAAACTGAAGTTAGCAGAGATGAGACTTCTGGGACAGTGTCCTCTGGAGAGACGAGACCAGACGGGAGATGTTGGACCAAGCTGGAGGAAACCAGAAACAGCACAGTGGTGGAGGTATTATGATCTGGGCTGGTTAGGGTAACCCTAACCCGAGGAGTTTGATGGACCCTCCAGCTCCACCGAGGCCCGAAGGCATGATGCTGCCACTGCCAGGCTCTGCAGCGACTTTGTTGTTTTTCAGGATCTTCAGAGTTTCACACATTTTCAGTCACGACCAAAAGGTTTAAAGTTGGACCACAAACGTCCCGAGTTTTTCTCGTGTAATTTTCCACCATTCGGGTTCCCACTGTTCTTCTAAACTTATTTTAGATTTTTCTCTAGTCCAATCAGGGTCAAAACTATACAAACCTAAACAAACATTTTAGAGGCTATTTGAAGCTATTTCAAAACAATTTGAGTTTCTAGCTTTGAAAACTGGATTCACTAAAACTCAGCGTGGCAGTTACAGGGTTTCATTGACCACCTGCTGCTTTCTGTCCAAATATCCAACTGGCCTAAATAAAAATGAATTAGTTTTGTTAGATTTAAGTCTAGACTGGTTGACAGCATCTTGAGATGGATGAAAAACTGATTCTTCAAATATCACCCAGTTAATTAACTACCCCCCTAATAAATGCCCTCTAAAATCATCACTAGATTTAATTATGACAAACGCATAAATATACAGGGAGTTTCTGCAAACGGCCTCAGTGACACTTTTGTTCATGAGTTGCTACATTTGAACTGGAACAGAGTCTCTTTTTCATAATGTTGACCGAACCTGGCATGAAGAGTTTTTAAGACTAATAAATAAACATGTTCCTGGACGTAAAATGAGGGTAAAGGGTGAAATTACCCCTGGTTTTATCACCCCTGGTTTTCTAACCCCTGGTTTTATTGCCCCTGGTTTTATTACCCCTGGTTTTCTAACCCCTGGTTTCCCCCAGATATTGGGGATCTGCTTAAACAAAGAGATGCAGCTGGGCTGGAACAATAAAACTGAAGAGCTGGATTTGTTTTAGGAAATTGAGAAATAAATGAACTTTATTAATTAAGAAAACAAAGTCAGATTATTTCCTTCACAAAAAATGTAAATGATCCAAAGAAATGTTGGACACAGTGAAACGGCTGATCAGGAGCCACTGAGGGACTTTCCAGGTTTAGTTTGGAATAAAAGCCAAATGGTTTCTGATAAATTAGCAGCTTTAAATTGTTTTAATGAGCATTTCTGTTGGTTCTCTATTTGATTATTTAAATTCCTCTGACCCAAATGTTAATACTGATGAGCAGTTTCTGAATAATGATTGTAAATTCACCACTTTTAATTTCCTCATATTTGTCCAGTTGAGGTTCTCAGAGAATTAAAAATACCAGAAAATCTGGAGCCTCTTTTCTAAGATTAGCAGCAGTTTAGTTTGTAGCAGAGCCACCGTCTCATATCTTAATCTAAGTTTAATCTCTAATAAAATCCTGAGTGTCTGGAAGTCAGCATTCGTTTTGCCTCCAGTCAGGAGTGGAGAATCGTCACAGGTAAATAATTACAGACCAATTTCTAAACTATGTATCCGATAAAAAAAAAATTAAAATTAGTTTCAGATCAACTGAAGATTTTTTTAGATTCTAATTGTGTTTTATAAAATGAATAGTCTGGTTACTGTTACTGCAACTTTAAAGGTTATTAATGATCATATTCAGGCCCAACAAAAAGCTTTGAGTTGCTGTTTATTGATGTATCTGACACTAAATCACACTTTTAATTGATATTCTACACAGGATTGTTCTCTCACATCCAGCCACCATGTGGGCAGCTGATTACCTGTCGATCAGAACCAGAGAGTCCAAT
The DNA here is from genome assembly GCF_904066995.2 of Poecilia reticulata. NCBI lineage: Eukaryota > Metazoa > Chordata > Actinopteri > Cyprinodontiformes > Poeciliidae > Poecilia > Poecilia reticulata. The sequence continues at coordinate 36,677,973 of NC_088832.1, forward strand.
TGGCCGGTTTCACTTCCTCTATTCGTACCATTTTAAATGGTGTCCCACAGGGCTCAGTTCTTGGCCACTTTTATTCTCTATTTGTATAAATAACTTGTGTGAAAATCTGTCAAACGGTTTTTATCATTTTTATGCAGATGATTTAGTGATTTGCTTTTACTGTAGTTCAAACCCGTTTACAAGCTGAAGTTGGTTCTGAATGTGGATCAGACAAAAGCAATGGATTTTCAAACCATCAGAGATCCCTCCACTGCTGCAGGGACACAAATTGAGTTTGTCAGTAATTATAAATATCTTGGCTTTATTTTAGATAAAGAGTTTTCTTTTAAAAATCACATAGCCAATTTGTTACAAACACTGAAAATGAAGTTTGGGTTTTATTACCGAAATGGTTGTTTTTCTCTTAAAGCTAAAGTCAACTGGTAGCTGCAACATTCCTGCCACTCCTGGATCATGTTTTATACATCTGTGTGTCGTCATGGCTGACATTTGGAGCTTCATCCACACTACGCTTCTATACTAAAAGTTGTAATTTAATACTATTTAAATACTACTAAAATACACTAAGCAAAAAAAAAGTTGTTCCAAAAAGGTACAGCTACATCAATCAAAGTGTGTTAAAATGTAGCAGTCTAAACTTTTTCACTTGGGATGAACGGCCCCAAAAAAACAAACGATTTGACAACAAAAATGGGAATTGTGTCACTTCAGGCTGCAGTAAATGTTGTCACACCCTCATCATGTCTGTCCAGCCAAAGCCTGCAGTTCATGTATAGGAGAAATAATTACATGTTGATGACATTTGAGGATATTTTAAATGTTTTTGTGGAATCCTGTATGCGGCCCAGCCTCACCACACTCTGCCTCCAGCGGCCCGCGGGTTGAGACCCCTGCTTTACCATGTCCAGCTAAAATGTACGGAAGCCTAGAAGTGACACATAGACCAAATAAAAATTGAGCTACATGACATAAAAAGGTGAAAAGTTAATGTTTTTGTTTGTTGATCATGTTACTACAATAAGAATATTATATTGTGATAACACGAAAGTTTTTGTTACAGCATGGTAAATGTGCCAATTATATTAACATATTATATTAATTGAAAAATTAAAGTTTCCCCAATGTGATAGCAGAGTATTTTTGGCAGCTCCAGGCTTCCGTAGTACAGTGATTATCATCATAGAGTGCAGATTGAAATTAATTGTTTCTGTTTATGAATTATCATGTGAGAAACATGGCGGAGATCCTCCCAGTTCCTCCTGACTCACCGTCACCTGACTGACACACACCGGCAGACAGCGCCTGTAGATCCCAGATCGAGTCGATCCTCGCAGCCCGGAAGTCAGGTGCAGGCAGCCCGCGACCCTCGGCGGGTCCGTCAGCAGCTTCCAGCCATGGTGTTCGAGTCTCTGGTCAGCGACCTGCTGAACAGGTTCATCGGGGACTACGTGGAGAACCTGGACAAGTCTCAGCTGAAGATCGGGATCTGGGGAGGTGAGTGCTGCTAGCTCGCAGCTAACAGAGAAACACTTTAATTTTACTATTCACTGCATGTTAGTAATAACCCAGGCAGATGGTTGTTTCTGTACTTTGGTCCAGCCTTTAATTCGGCTTCATTTTAAAACACAAATCCCTCGTATTTCTGTTGGAATCTCAACTTTATTGAGTAGATCCCGCGTTAATCCCGGAAACGACAGCGACTCTACGACTATAATTGAACGGATTATGGATTATATATACAGACAGCAACTCAAATATACCCCGAAATAAAGTCTGACCAACAAAGACCAACCTGGACCCGAACAGAACTGGGCTTTCAGGTGTAACTTCCGGTAAGAACCGGGTTTCATTAAATCCGCTGTTATTGGAAAGAAGTCTGGACTGAAAACCTTCACTGGAGTTTAAAGGAGCAGCTGGGAAACAAAAATAAGACCAACTGATCCCGGATCAGATCTGGCTGGAGCCGTTCATGGTGCAGTTTATCAGCACACACACACACACACACACACACACACACACACACACACACACACACACACACACACACACACACACACACACGCACGCAGGCTTTATGTTAATTTGTTCAGTGTGTTTAATGCTGATAAGAATAACTGATGATTAACCCTCAGCATGTGTGGCACCTTCCTCTGAAGGGTTTGTTTTGGACGGGTTGTTTTCCCTCTGGGATTAATAATGTTTGTTCATTCATTCATTCATTCATTCATTCATTCATTATGAAGTCCTGGCTGAGGGTCCAAAGGTCTGGAAATGGGGCTGACCCAACTGGAGGTGGCACTGTGCTGCTTTCTGCCTGACTGGACCCACATCATTACCCTCCACCACCGTGCTTTTCAACTGGTTGGAGGTCATCACACAGGATGCTGTGCTTCAGTACCAAATATGACCTTTGAACTTTTTACCTGCTAAAGAAGTAAAGAAGACCTGGACAGTCTGAGGTGGAGCTCTGGGGTTACTGGTCATTTCTCTGAGCTTCATGCTCTGACCTTTGACCTCTGAATCTGCTGGGACTTCTGGGAAGTTTTCCTCTCTGGAAGATAATGGACTCCAGATGGCCTGGAGATGACCTTTGACCCTCCTGAGGTTCACAAGCAACAACAGTTGCTGTTCTGAGGTCACTGCTGATGTCTTCCCATCCTGGCATTGCAGATGCTGCAGATGCTGCTGCAGTCGCTGCAGACGAACAGCGCCACCTCCAGCTCTGCTCAGCTCGGAGGCCTGACGTTTTCTTGGTTTGCTGTTTGGTTCAGTTTTTGTTGAAAAGATCTTGGTAAAATGTTTAGGGTTCAAGTTGACCCTAAAACATTACTAAATAAAAATAAGTAATAAAAACAGATATTAGATTCAAAAGGTTTTGTCCTCACAGCTGAATTAGTGAATATGGAGCTTAAAACCAGGCCAGCGACACGTCTGCACACTGACGCGTCTCTCCATCCTCACCTGCCCGTCTGCCTGCATTCCTTCATCTGACGAATCACCTGGGAGGCTCCACCAATCAGCATTCAGCTGTTAGTATTGATGGAAAATCCCCTGAAGAAGAACCAGCAGGTTCTCCTCCGGTTCTGATCGGGTTCAGCTGCTGATGCTCGTTGTTGTTTCCACTCAAAGTCCTGCGGCTGACAGACTGCGACCAGAACCCAGCTGATTCTGTTCTCTGTGTTTCTGCAGGAAATGTAGTTCTGGAGAACCTGAGGGTGAAGGAAAACGCTCTGGTAAGTCTTCTGGAGGCAGCTTTTATTTTGAAAAGCAGCATCTTTGTGTTGCTGCTGCTTGGCTTAAGCAAACTGATGATGGACCATCATCATCCCTGTAGCTGGCAGCAGATCACATGACCTGGTGGCGGCTCAGAGCGGGAGCTCTCATGGGGCGCCCCTTCAGGCCCAGACTCTGACTGACTTTGTTTATGTTTCAGAGCGAGTTTGATGTTCCCTTCAAAGTAAAAGCTGGACAGATTGGTGAGTATTGAACCTAATTTGTGTTTCTCTGTTTTAATACTTTGAAGGGCAAAGTTAACTCCCCGTTTCCTTCACCATGCTGGGATGTTGGCTAAAGGGAAACTGATGCATTTAGCGACTCCTTAAACCAGGGGCCCCAAACCTTTTCCTGAGGGCCACATAACGTTTCCCTTCTCTGCTGGGGGCCGAGTCAGTTTGAAACACAAAGACTGCAGGAGAGTCTACATGTAAAAATATATTGTTTTCCTGAAAACACAATCAAATAATCCTCTCTGGGTTCTTCTCAGAAAAATCCAGGAAGGATTATAGTCGGTATTTTCCCAACTATGAGCCGCACCGGACTATAAGCCACAACCCCAAAGTTTTGTTTCATTTTAAACCAGTAAACATAAAAGTCCCAGATATCTCTGCCGGTTTTCCACACCATGCAGCAGCAGCAGAGGGGCGGACAGCCAACATCTGAGTCACTACAGGTCAACTGAATATCACATTTATTACGTTGAAAAAGAAAAAGTTGCCAAGTTTTAACTGAACTGATTACGGTAGTTTCTGAACTGTAACAGTCAAAGTGCTGATCCTTCATGTTGCTACTAGCATGAGCTAAATCAGTCAGTGGTCCCAACCTGTTTATTACCGCGGACCGGGGGGAGAGGGTGTTCCCACTAAATCCTGATTATGCCCTATTTGGGTTGTCTTGGCCTTTTTATCACATCCTGTGGGTTTTTCCTGTCTGGGAACGAGAACAACCTGCTGAATGTGACGGTAGCCAATCAGAAAGCGCGGTGACGTCAGAGCAGAGGGGAATCCCAAACAGCTGACATATCGGAGATGATATGTGGAAATGTTTATTATTAAATCTAAAGGTCATTATTATGTTTATTCAGTTCAAAATGTTAACTATTAATGAAAACATTCACCTCCAAATCATAGAGCAGCAAATAGAGCGGCTGCTCCGTCGTCTTTCATCCACCTCCTTTTCTTTTTGTTACGTCTTTTATTCAAATGACTCCACAAACTATCACTACTGCTTCTACATCGTCATCCGTGTTTGGTTGTTCTAAATTCCCGCCATGTTGGGGGTTTTACTGGATTATCCTCTGGAATCGGGATGTTCTGACTGGAATCGGTTCGTGTTGCTCCTCCTGCCTTGGACACACGAACCGATCGAACCTGTTGGACTTTATCAGCTCTGTGGTCACAGAGGTTTGGAGAATCGGCCGACATTCTGAAATCTTTCTGTCTAAACCAGACTTAAGACTCACAAGCTCTACTCATCTCCTCTCGACCCAAACGCTCTGACTCTGGTCGCTATGGTAACGTTTATATATCCCTTCAAAATAAGATACAGATGCGCCACAAAAACGAACATTTTACTTTGGTGAACATTTTAACTCACGATAATGACTAACGGAGCCCTGAGCTTGTTTCTCTGCAACCAGACGGTCCATCAGGGAGAGATGAGAGACAATAACACCTGAAGTGTTGCTGATATCCACAGCCTGCTTGGTCTCTACGTGGTGAAGCAGCTTGAAGCTTCATTGCCTCATTAGCAGCCGGTCGCCGCATGTTACGCAGAGCGGCTTGTAATGTGGGACTCACCTACCGGTCCGGGATGAATCCATTCTCCTGTCTCTTCTCTGGGCCTTTTCCCCTTTGCAAAGAAACTTTCCAAAGACATCTGATCTGTTTCTGACTCATTTTGCTGCTTGTGGCTCAGTGTTGACACCAAGTAACCAGACTTCCAATGATTCACTTCCTGCTAAAGCGCCCCCTGGTGGTTGAAGAAAAGTCCACATATAAACGGCTTGTAGTCTGGAAAATACGGTAGGTGAAAAAACAATCTGAATGCTCTCTGGTATTGTTCAGGGGGCCGGACCAAATGTGGAGGCGGGCCGGATCCGGCCCGCGGGCCGTAGTTTGGGGACCCTTGCCTTAAATGGTTAAACAGCTGGATTCTTTAAATTCATTATATCCATTAGGTCAATTCTGCAACTTTTATTCGGTTTAGAAACTTCTCCACCTTCCTGGTCCTTCATTCTGTTCATGCAGTGGAACAAGATCCGAAACTACGAGTTTCTACCAAACGCCAGCTCACACCTTCAGGCATTTTCAAGTGTAACGGGGTTACAACATAACATAGAAGCGTTACACAGGCTCCCCCAGGCTCCTCCAGGCTCCCCCAGGCTCCCCCAGGCTCCTCCAGGCTCCTCCAGGCTCCTCCAGGCTCCCCCAGGCTCCTCCAGGCTCCTCCAGGCTCCCCCAGGCTCCCCCAGGCTCCTCCAGGCTCTTCCAGGCTCCTCCAGGCTCCTCCAGGCTCCCCCAGGCTCCCCCAGGCTCCTCCAGGCTCCCCCAGGCTCCTCCAGGCTCCCCCAGGCTCCTCCAGGCTCCTCCAGGCTCCCCCAGGCTCCCCCAGGCTCCCCCAGGCTCCCCCAGGCTCCTCCAGGCTCCCCCAGGCTCCCCCAGGCTTCCCCAGGCTCCTCCAGGCCCGGTACTCCACCGGTTCTGCTGAGATCTCAGTAACTCTCCATCTTGTCTGTTTCAGGCAAGCTGACGCTGAAGATCCCCTGGAAGAACCTGTACGGCGACGCGGTGGTGGCCACGCTGGACGGGCTCTACCTGCTGGTGGTTCCTGGAGCCAGTAAGTCCCATCAGAACAGAATCCATCCGCCGGATGGTTCTGATCAGAGTCCGGTTCTGATCAGAGTCCGGTTCTCCCCAAGCCACAAACACATCAGAATAAAACATCTGTTGAGACGGCCGACAGCATGCTGAACGTGTGTGTGTGTGTGTGTGTGTGTGTGTGTGTGTGTGTGTGTGTGTGTGTGTGTGTGTGTGTGTGCGTGTGTGCGTGTGTGTGTGTGTGTGTGTGTGTGTGTGTGTGTGTTCTGCTGACGTTGGGAGGTGGCCTTCGGTCTCTATAAGGAAACACACCTGACTTTGACATTAGGGCTGAGAGGCTTTTATTTTGAAGCTTCAGATCCTGTTCATCAGGTTGTGTTTTGGGTTTCCTGTTCTGTGGGCCTTATGGCTGGAAGTCTAGTTTTCTGTGTCGGTCATAAAACTGAAATCTGTTTTGGATTCTGAGCAGAAACAGATGATTTTAGATCAACTCGTTAATTTAAATGAACCACAGAAAAGCAAGCGCCGGTCAGACGGACCAGTTTCTGGTCATCACGATATTCATATAGCAAAGAGCACCGCAAAATACATTTTAAGAGTTCTGAAGTCATACTTGTTGTGCTGACACAACATTTATCCAGTAGAATCCGCTGACGTTCCCCTAAACGCCAAAAGTCCCACTGAGGAAGAAACGGAGAGACTGGGTCTGGACTCTGGGTTGAACTGGTTTTCCTCAGAACCAGGAGTCCACCAGCTGGTTCACGTTACATATAAAGCACCAAGTCACTTTACAAAGACATCATTTCATCTCCATCACACATGCATTCCAACTGATCCCAGTTATCAACCTGGACTCCTGCAGACAGGAGTGACCCAGTGAAACCAGTTCTGACCGTCTGGTCTGCTGCTGGTTCTTCTTCTGGGGTCAAGCAGCGTAGTTCCTGCAGGTCCATCCAGCTGCTTTCCCTTTTGTCTTCCCCAGCGATGAAGTACGATGCAGCGAAGGAGGAGCGCTACCAGCAGGAGGCGAAGCAGAAGGAGCTGCAGCGCATCGAGGAGGCGCTGCAGAGCGCGACACGAAGAGGTGAGACCGACCCCAACCTGCTGCTGTCTGAGGCTTTTCTCCTCTTTCTCTTCATTGTTGCTTTCAGCTGCTGCTCAAAAGGCTGTGATTGGCTCAGCCAGGAAGGCTGTGATTGGCTCAGCCAGGAAGGCTGTGATTGGCTCAGCCAGGAAGGCTGTGATTGGCTCAGCCAGGAAGGCTGTGATTGGCTCAGCCAGGAAGGCTGTGATTGGCTCCCACAGTAACAGAAGAGCCAAACAAGAACAGGTCATTGATACTAGGAGGTCCTGCACCAGCGACTGGACTAGCCTGGTCGCCCACAGGAGTCTGAGCACGACTGCATGAGTCTGCAGGTCAGGGAACCTTTGACACTTGAATCCATTCGGTACCAATATCTGGTACCTGAGAATCGGTGTCGGGAAACGGTACCAGTATTTGGTACTTTTGTGCATGTTGCTTCTTAACAATAAACGTTTTTTTTAACATATCTAATTTTTGGTAGAGCTGCTGCCTTGCAGCAAGAAGGTTCTGGGTTCGATTCCCGGTCTTTCTGCATGGAGTCTCCATGTTCTCCCTGCATGGTGGGTTTTCTCCGGGTTCTCCGGTTTCCTCCCACAGTCCAGAAACATGACTGTCAGGTTTACTGGTCCAGAGCGACCCGTCCAGGGTGACCCCTCCAGGGTGACTCGTCCAGAGCGACCCCTCCAGAGCGACCCGTCCAGGGTGACCCGTCCAGAGCGACCCGTCCAGGGTGACCCGTCCAGAGCGACCCCTCCAGAGCGACCCGTCCAGGGTGACCCGTCCAGAGCGACCCCTCCAGAGCGACCCGTCCAGGGTGACTCGTCCAGAGCGACCCGTCCAGGGTGACCCCTCCAGGGTGACCCGTCCAGAGCGACCCGTCCAGGGTGACTCGTCCAGAGCGACCCCTCCAGAGCGACCCCTCCAGGGTGACCCGTCCAGAGCGACCCGTCCAGGGTGACTCGTCCAGAGCGACCCGTCCAGGGTGACCCCTCCAGGGTGACCCGTCCAGAGCGACCCGTCCAGGGTGACTCGTCCAGAGCGACCCCTCCAGGGTGACCCGTCCAGAGCGACCCGTCCAGGGTGACCCGTCCAGAGCGACCCGTCCAGGGTGACTCGTCCAGAGCGACCCCTCCAGAGCGACCCCTCCAGGGTGACCCGTCCAGGGTGACCCGTCCAGAGCGACCCGTCCAGGGTGACCCCTCCAGGGTGACCCCTCCAGAGCGACCCGTCCAGGGTGACCCCTCCAGGGTGACCCGTCCAGAGCGACCCGTCCAGGGTGACCCGTCCAGAGCGACCCGTCCAGGGTGACTCGTCCAGAGCGACCCCTCCAGAGCGACCCCTCCAGGGTGACCCGTCCAGGGTGACCCGTCCAGAGCGACCCGTCCAGGGTGACCCCTCCAGGGTGACCCCTCCAGAGCGATCCGTCCAGGGTGACCCCTCCAGGGCGACCCGTCCAGAGCGACCCGTCCAGGGTGACCTGTCCAGAGCGACCCGTCCAGGGTGACTCGTCCAGGGTCACCCCTCCAGGGTGACCCCTCCAGGGTGACCCCTCCAGGGTGACCCCTCCAGAGCGATCCGTCCAGGGTGACCCGTCCAGGGTGACCCGTCCAGAGCGACCCGTCCAGGGTGACCCCTCCAGGGTGACCCCTCCAGAGCGATCCGTCCAGGGTGACCCCTCCAGGGCGACCCGTCCAGAGCGACCCGTCCAGGGTGACCTGTCCAGAGCGATCCGTCCAGGGTGACCCCACCTCTCGCCTGTTGACCGCTGGGGAGGCTCCAGCACCCCTCCTGGCCCCACTGGGACAAGGATGGAAGAAAATGGATGAATCAAGACGTCTTTATATTGTAACATCATTTGACAAATTTCTTCCAAGTGAAAACTCTTCAGAGCAACTAACGGAGTGTTTTGTCATATTGCACAAATTAGAATCCAGCTCCATGTTTTCCTATTTATCGTTTCCCCTCACTTGCATCGTAAATGTTGCCATCACCAAATGTGTTCAGCTTTTGTTCATCCGTGTTTCTGGCTACATGCAGCTGTGCTAACGGAGGCTAATGCAGCCGTTGTAGGTCTGAGGCTGTAGAGAATCTTCCCTCTTCAGCATTTGGAAAATCTTGAGCTTAACCAGCTTCTCTCTCTGACCAGACATGTTTCCTCTGCTTTGTGTTGCACATATTGCAACAAGCATCGCATTTTGAAAGCGGAGCCGTACCTTTTAGTGTTTCGTAACGGCTATGCTGACTTGTTTTACTGAAGTAGCGGCTGCTGACGTCATCACGTCCTTGCGCTGCTGTGCTGCCTTCAGGACAAGCATGGAAAATCCACCACTCTTCCTCGATACGGTCGCAATGATGCGCTTGGATACTGAAACATGGTACCGTTTGATTGTATGTGAATCGGTACTCGGTAGTATCGACAGAATTCGGTCGTTTCCAATAAAAGTACTGAATTCGGAACCCATCCTTGCTGCATGAGCCTGCAGGTGTACTCACTAACTTTCTGTCTGTCCTGTTCATGCTGCGTTTGCTGTCAGCGTCTCAGACCGGAGATCTGCTGTTCGGTCTGGAGAGCCTGGTTTACAAGGAGCAGCTCAATGGTAACACACCAGAGACACTAAGAAACACCCAGAGAAATTGAAACACTGAGACACACAGGAGACAGCTGTCCTCCAGGGTTTGGACCAGGGACCAGTAAGTGGTTTGGGCTTTATTGGGTCCATGGCAGCATCACTGCCAGAGCTCCAGATGCTGGGTTCTGATGCCCAAAGTCAGATTGGTGTCTCTGCTCACTCAGTCCATCAGGTCCAAAGCTTCTGGTTCTTCTGCTTCCTGCTGTCTCTCTGTTTCCAGCTTTTCTGTCTCTAATGGCTGTTCTGTCTTTAACGCTGCCAAAGTCCCAAAAGGACGTAAAAAACCCAAAAAGCACAAAAAAGTTCTAAAGAAACTGAAGCGACATGAACACAAAGCAGGTGAGTTTATGTTTCTCCTTAAAGAGACGCAGATCTTTTAAGAAGAGACGTCGGTTCTGGTTTTGTCCAGAGGGAGTCGACCCGGTTCCTGACCGTCTCTGCTTGTTTCAGATAAACCTCAGGAGGACAAGAAGGACACATTCATGGAGAAACTCGCCACCCAGGTGATCAAGAACCTGCAGGTGAAGATCAGCAGCATCCACCTGCGCTACGAGGATGACGTGAGTTCTGACCCGGCCCTGGTCCAATTCTGGTTCTGTCTCCTGAAGCTCTGCTTGACTCTCAGCTTCATTGATGTTTTTCAGCTGTCAGATCCACAGCGCCCCCTATCGATGGGTTTAACACTGTCAGAGCTCAGCCTGCAGGTGCACACACACACACACACACACACACACACACACACACACACACACACACACACACACACACACACACACACACACACACACACACACACCCACACATACACATACACACACGCACCTACACACACACACACACGCACACACACATACACACATACACACACACACGCACACACACACACACACACACACACACCTACACACGCACACACACACACACACACACACACGCACACACACACACACACACACACACACACACACACACACACACACACACACGCACACACACACACACACACACACACACCTACACACGCACACACACACATACACACACACACGCACACACACACACACACACACGCACACACACACACACACACACACACACACACACACACACACACACACACCTACACACACACACACACTCACACATACACATACACACACGCACCTACACACACACACACACGCACACACACATACACACATACACACACACACGCACACACACATACACACACACACACACCTACACACGCACACACACACATACACACACACACACACACGCACACGCACGCGCGCACACATACACACATACACGCACACACACACACACACACACACACACACACACACACACACACACACGCAGCCTGACGTCCCGCTGCCTCTGCTGATGGTCCATGTTCTCCATGTTCTTCTACCTTCAGACGACTGATGAGAACTGGAAGCTGTGCATTCTGAATGAAGCTGCAAAGATCATCTATAAGGTGAGATGCTCCACTCGGTCTCTCCTGAACTCCATGATTGTTGATGCAAACACAGCTGGAGGGAAAAAAAGAGACGGTTGATTTGCTATCGAAGCAACTGGAGAGCTGGGTCCGACTTGAACTGGTTCCAGTTCTGGTTCCATTCGGACCAGAACTGGAACCGGTTCCAGAACAGTTCTGAACTGTTCTGCATTGGTTCCAGTCTGACATAAAGAACAAGAGTTACTGCTGTAACTGCGGTTCTATGGATCTCGGATGACTGCCAGAGGCGTTGCTTCAAGCACCTGCTGTTCATGAGCAGGTCTAGAGCTAATCATAACAAAGTCACCTGTGACCTGCCGGTGACCCCATGACTATTTAGTCACATCACACCCTGTGCTCAATCCTTCAACTCCTCACATTCATCCTGTAAAACCAAAGGTACCAGGAGGCCACATGGCCTCTAATGTTCAACGGTCATGGCTGCCCAGCTTCATGCAATCAAATTCATTTCCAAAATAAGAAATTATCCAAACTCCAAAATATATTAAAAATCTGAAAAATATCATTTGACTAAAGTCTGGCAACAAAACAGTCAGGAAAAATAGACAAAAAATAATTATAATGAGGCCAAAGGACATAACAATTGTTGGTTATTATGTATTTTTTGGTGTAAAGCACTTTGAGCTGCCTTGTTGCTGAAACGCTGAGTACTAATAAATACCTGCTGCCCGGTGTGTCTGTCCCCAGCTGGGCCGTCTGGAGAGTCTCTACGCCTACTGGAACGTCAACAGTCCCATGTACTACCGGAGCTCTTGGCAGGACATTGTGGTCAGTCCAAGTCTGTGTTGATCTGATGAAGCTCATTTCTGTTTGAGTGGACTCAGAGCCTCCCTGCCCCCCGGTTGACCTTGCTCTCCTTTGCAGGACCAGTTAAGGTCAGAGATCAGCAGCAAAGACCAGCAGCTGCATCACTATCAGGACAGTGAGTTCAGATCTTTGATTAATAAATGTTGGCTATTTGTGATGTCAGTTGGTGGCCTTATGACCTTTGAACCCTAAACTAAGGGTTTGCGGTGGTAGCAGGATTTGTCAAGTGTCTCCCTGGTTGAATCTATTGACCTGCAGCTTCAGCTGCTCTGCAGTCCAGATTGTCCAGGAAATGACGAAGATCTCAGAGTTTCCATCCGAGTGGAAATCTTTCAGCCCGTCTCCATGGAAATACTAGAAGTGTTTCCATGGAGACGGAGAATAAGACATTTTAATGGTGAAGTCAGAATATTGTTCAGTGATCCAGACAGAACATCAGAAACACTGATGCAGTGTGTGTGTGTGTGTGTGTGTGTGTGTGTGTGTGTGTGTGTGTGTGTGTGTGTGTGTGTGTGTGTAATACCTTGTGGGGACCATTTTCCTGACATACTAAGCTGTGGGGTCAGATTTAGGACGAAGGTGTGAATTGGGTTTTGGTTGGGACCAGGATCAGGCTGTAGAGATGAATGGAAGCGTTGAGGAAATAAATGAGTCTCACTTAAGGTGAAACACTGAGTCAATCAAGAACGAATCAAATAATTATTTTATTAAGAAACTGAGCACAGAATAGAGCAGTGACTCCGCTGGCTCGTCCAGGGCAGTGAAGAAAAGGTAAAAGCTGTTATACCCACCTGCCCTCTTACAAAGATGGGAGCAAAAGGGAGAATCCCACCAGTTTCACTTTATTTCACAACTCTGGTAGTTGCACCTGCAGACTGTGACCCTGGATGGTTCAAACCATTTATTCTGTGTTTCCAGTGAGCTGCCTCCGACATGAAGGGTGCGTTATAGCTAAAATTGATTGATCGATTGATCGATTGAAATAAAACAAAGTTTGGCATATCAGAAGTCAATGGGACGTCCCCACAAAGATAGCCATGCAAACGTGTGTGTGTGTATAAGTCTTCTTACTTTCAGCTGATTTTAATTCAGTTTTAGAATTTATTTACTACTTATTCAGAAAACAGACTAAAATAAGATGAAATAAGGATCGTAGTCTTTCTGCTTCATAACGATGAATGAAACCATCATTTCATGGGGTTGATGAAAACCTGAACTTGTCATATGAGATGCTGTGGATCTTTTGGGGATCTGTCAAGTGCCTGACGGTCAGAGCTGCTGGTCTCTTCTTCTCTGTCTAGTCTTCAAGCCAATCTTCGCGTCGGCTAAAATGTGCATCAACCCGAATGCGGAGGCAGAGCTGAAGTCTCCGAAGGTGAAGCTGCAGGTGGAGGTCCAGAACATTGGTATCGAGATGACCAAACCTCAGGTGAGGCAAGACGCAGCCTGCTGGATGGATCAGGTGGAAACAGGTGAGACTACCTTTACCTGTCTGTCCTCCACAGTACCTGAGCATGGTGGAGGTGCTGGAGTCCATTGATCTAATGGCAAAGAGCGCCCCTTACAGGAAGTTCAGGCCTGATGTTCCCGTCAGTAAGAACGTCAAAGTCTGGTGGGTTTGCTGTCCCGCTCCATTAGCAGACCCAGATAAAACCAGGACCAGACCGGTTACTTTATGGTCTCCTGCTACCTTCAGGTGGAGGTACGCTTTCAACAGCATCATGGAGGTCCACATCCGACGCCTCAGCCACATGTGGTCCTGGTCCAAGATTCAGCAGCACCGGGAGAGCCTGAAGGTCTACAAGGCTGCCTACAAGAGCAAGCTGCTGAGTCAGAACAAGCCAGGGCCAGACACCGAGAAGCAGATCCAGGTGAGGAAACGGCAAGGCGACGCGACTCACATTGCTAAGCAACCAAACATCCCATAACACCTGGATATGGGATGGATGATTCTGGTCTATGAATCCACTGCAGCCCTCTGACATTGGGTTAAATTGGGTTTCCTGAAGCAGAAATGGAAACTTGAGTTCGGACTTCAGGAAACCCATCCCAACGTCTCGTACTCAGTTTGTTTCTCCTCTCAAACATGAAATGATCTCTTTCCATTTCAGACTTTTATTGGATAAATCGAGATGTTTTTCTCAAGATGTTGGTCACGTGTTTTTGGTAACACTTTATTTGAAGGGGTGTCCATAAGACTGAGTGTCATAAACATAAAGTCTTTATGAATAAATAACGACATTAATAATGCAAAGTTGCATTAAAAGTCCATTAAAAATGCCAACTTTGCATGATTTTGTAAATAATGACAATTTAATGCAACGTTTAAATTCACTCCAGCATCCATTCCAGTTGATCCTAGTTATGAAACAGATTATTTTTTCAAAGGTTCTAAGAAAGTTATTGACTTGGGGCGTTTGCTTCTCCTGGGCCAGCAGGGGGCGACAGTCTCCTGCATTGATTCATTGACTTTACAGCAAAACCTCTGACACATGATGTCTGAAATTAGAGGAAAACAAAATGATTAATAATTAGATCTGCTGAATCTTATAATGGATAAAAGGAAGCTGAACTAATAAGTAATAAATAAAAAACGCTGACTGAAGCTGGTCTCTGCTGTGCTTCAGGATCTGGAGAAAACCCTGGACGTGTTCAACATCACTCTGGCCCGTCAGCAAGCCCAGATGGAGGTGATCTTGTACAAATGAAGGTGATGACGTGTGTTCTCACAGGCCCGGCTTGATTTCAGGGTTCTGCTCCTGCAGGTGATCCGGTCGGGCCAGAAACTGGCTGGGAAGAAAGCCGGAGGCCAGAAACAAGGAGGAGGCTTTTTCAGCGGCTGGTTTGGGAGGAAGGCTAAGAAGGAGGAGCAGGAGGTGGAGGAGGACAAGGAGTCTGAGAGTAAGACTTGATCTGGACCTTCTAGAGAGACCCAAGACTTGGTTCTGAACCAGCAACTTCTGTTTCAGCTTCAGGTCTGGACCAGCTGATGACTGCTGAGGAGAAGGAAAAACTCTACACAGCTATTGGCTACAGCGGCAGCTCGCACAACCTGGCTTTACCCAAACAGGTAGAGACTCTAGAGAGTCCGTTTGAAAAATGTTGACGTTCATGACAGGACAGGAGGAGGAGCCCTGTGTCGGCGTTGAAAGAGAAAGCGTCTTCTTCAATGGTAGATTGAAAATGGCCGTCGGATTGAGGTTAACAAAGCTGCTACTTGATGGAGGATGAGACATCCGGGACAATGTCCTCTGGACAGATGAGAACAAACTAGAAATCTTGGGCCGTGATGGAGGAATCCAGACATCAGGTCAACAGAGACTCCTCATGCTCTGATGCATGTGGTTTCAGGAGAGATGGCTGTCTGAGCAGACCGGATCAAGGTTTTCTAGAGTCCGATGTGAGTCCATCTGTCCAGCAGCTGAAGCTCGGTCCAAACTGCATCCTGAACAGAACCAGGATCCAAACAGCAGCAGATCTAGAACAGAATGGTTGAAAGAGAATCGGATCATGGTGTTACAATAGCCTAGTCAAAGCCCAGACCTCATCCTCAGGGATCAGAACCTTAATGAAGTGAAACGTTGTCCTAAGGCGACCCAGTGACCCAGCCTTCTGTGTTTCAGTACGTCAGTGCCATCGTCACCTTCCAGCTGCTCAGAACGTCGGTGACCATCAGAGAGCAGCATGACGTCCCGGAGATCCTCAACATCCGGATGGTCAACCTGAGCACCAGGATATCCCAGAGACCCGGAGCGCAGGCGGTCAGGTGGGAGCGTTTCCTCTGGAACCCTCTGGCCGCCTCAGCCAGACTCACACCAGCTGCTTCCTCTTGCAGGGTGGAGGCGGCGCTGGAGCACTGGTACGTCACAGGGCTGCAGCAGCAGGGCGCCGTTCCCTCGCTCATCGCCTCCGTGGGCGATTCTTCATCATCGCTGCTCACCGTGGTGTTTGAGTTGAACCCTGAGGAGAGTTCTGGAGACCAGCTGCTGAAGATCCACTCCCAGCCTGTGGAGATCATCTACGATGCGGTAAGCTGGTCTCTGACTATTATCAATCACATTTTATTTGTTCAGCACATTTCAGCAGCATTTCAAAGAGCTTTACATCATAACAAAGCAAAAGCACAAAGTCACACAGCAGAGAATCAACAATCAAATCGTCACATTCAGTCATTAAATCCAAACTGATCCCGTTTCAAAGCAGCTCTAACCAGGACGGGTTTAGTCCAGTTAAAGGCTCTCAGGGTTTCAGCTGTTTTACAGTTTTCTGGAAGTTTGTTCCAGATCTGTGGTGCATAGAAGCTGAAAGCTGCTTCTCCTCGTTCGGTTCTGGTTCTGGGGATGCTGAGCAGAACCAGAACCAGAACCTGAGGGGTCAGGAAGGTTGGTACCACAGCAGCAGATCTTTAATGTGGTTCTGAACCATTTTACAGTCTGTCCTCTGAGCTCCAGGTGTAGATCTGGGTGATGTAGATCTGGTGATGTAGATCTGGGTGATGTAGATCTGGTGTCATGTAGATCTGGGTGATGTAGATCTGGTGTCATGTAGATCTGGGTGATGTAGATCTGGTGTCATGTAGATCTGGTGTCATGTAGATCTGGGTGGTGTAGATCTGGTGTCATGTAGATCTGGTGTCATGTAGATCTGGTGTCATGTAGATCTGGGTGATGTAGATCTGGTGTCATGTAGATCTGGGTGATGTAGATCTGGTGTCATGTAGATCTGGGTGATGTAGATCTGGTGTCATGTAGATCTGGGTGATGTAGATCTGGTGTGATGTAGATCTGGGTGATGTAGATCTGGTGTCATGTAGATCTGGGTGATGTAGATCTGGTTGATGTAGATCTGGGTGATGTAGATCTAGGTGATGTAGATCTGGTGTCATGTAGATCTGGGTGATGTAGATCTGGGTGATGTAGATCTGGTGTCATGTAGATCTGGTGTCATGTAGATCTGGGTGATGTAGATCTGGGTGATGTAGATCTGGTGTCATGTAGATCTGGGTGGTGTAGATCTGGTGTCATGTAGATCTGGGTGATGTAGATCTGGTGTCATGTAGATCTGGGTGATGTAGATCTGGTGTCATGTAGATCTGGGTGATGTAGATCTAGGTGATGTAGATCTGGGTGATGTAGATCTGGTGTCATGTAGATCTGGGTGATGTAGATCTAGGTGATGTAGATCTGGTGTCATGTCTCCATCCTCCTGGTTCTGGTCAGAACAGCAGCAGCAGCTTCTGGACGGTTGATTTGTTGGTCAGACCTGATGAGACGCTGCTGCAGGAATCAATGTGTTTAAAATCCTGGATGAGTTTCTCTGATCTGAGTCATCAGTTCTGATCCTGGAGATTCTTCAGGGGACAGAAGGCCGACTTTGTGACCGTCTGTGTGTGGCTCTGAAGGTTCAGGTCAGAGGTCAGAGGTCATCACTGCTCCCAGGTTTCAGGCTGATCGCTGGTTTTAGTTGGAATAACTGAAGCTGTGCATTGACTCTAGATCTATAACTCTAGATCTGTAACTCGATCTGTAACTCTAGATCTGTAGCTCTAGATCTGTAGCTCCAGAACTATAACTCTAGATCAGGGGTGTCAAACTCCAGCCGCTGTCCTGCAGTTTTTAGATGTGCCACAGGTACAAAACACCTGAATCAAATGGCTTAATGACCTCCTCAGTTCTCCAGAGCCTTGCTAACGACCTAATTATTCTATTCAGGTGTGGTGCAGCAGAGGCACTTCTAAAAGTTGCAGGACAGCAGAGGACTGGAGTTTGACACCCCTGCTCTAGATCCATAACTATAGATCTGTAACTCTAGATTGCTCTGTTTAGGTCCAAAGATAATAACTTCAGTTTTGTCTCATCCACACATTGATCTGTTCTCAGCATCTATTCAGTGATTGGATGGGGTCAAAGGTCACCTGGTGACATCGTGATGTAGAGCTGTGTATCATAGATATGGTAGCTGATCTTATAACCTGAGCCAGTGGGAGCAGATAGATATTGAAAAGAAGGGGTCCTAGGATTGAACCTTGGGGTTCCCCACATGTGACCTTTGACCTCTCTGATGAGAAGTTTCCGATTGAAACAAAGAAATCCCTGTTCTTTATGTAGGATTCAAACCAGCTGAGTTCTGGACCGGAGAGTCCGACCCAAGTCTCCAGTCGGTTCAGTAAAATGTCCTGGTCAGCACTGAGGTCCAACAGAACCAGAACCAGAACCAGCACTGTGGTTCTCCCACAGTCTGTATTTATGTGGATATCATTGAACACTTTGACTAGGCCGTCTCTGTGCTGTGGTAACCATGGAAACCAGACGAAGGAGTCAAAGCGATTCATTATCGTTAGGAAGTTATTTAACTGTTGAAGCTTTTTCAATAGCTGTGCTAATGAATCAGAGGTCAGAGGTCGGCCTGTAATTCTGCAGCAGTGATTTTATCAGTGGGTTGATAACAGCTGAAGAGAGCGATGAGTTACTATCTGGATCAGATCCTTAACGACAGGCAGGACTTTCTTAAAGAGATGTGAGGATCGGAACCGGAGCTTCACTGACTCATCGTTTCTTCTAGGGTTTTATAGTGAAGCAGCTGAAAGTGGGTCATTTTTCCTGCATTGTTTGGTTTGGGCCCAGCTTTGGTTCTGGCTTTGGAGCCGATGTGCAGATTAATCCTCTGATCTTTTGAATTTTCTCTGAGAAGAAGCTGAAAACTTGTTGCAGGCATTAGATTGAAGTTCAGGTGGTAACGTCATAGGAGGGTTTGTGAGCCTGTCGACAGTAGGAAATAAAGCTCGAGCTTTGATAATGTTTTTGTTTATGACATCTGCAAAGAGCCTCTCTGGCATGTTTTAGTGTTGAATGATAGTTACGTAGTCTTTCTTTATAGATGTCATAATAAACGTGAAGTTGAGTTTTACGCCATCTCCGTTTGGCCCTACGGCAGAGTTGTGTGATTATCACACAATTAGTGTGATTAACAAGGTTACTGCTACTCTGGGACTCTAGGGGGCAAATATTTAGATCTTTTGATGGCGGAGTTCTCAAAAGATTAATTTCTGCCAATCAAAGGCAGACTTGGGACAGTCAGCCAGTTAAGGAACCTTTCTGTGTGACAAGAGAACAAACCGTCTCACTTTCATTGGATATAATTATGGCATTTGGAGCCTTTTAGCAGGACCCTTCTGGGTCTTTAGATTGAAGGGACCTGGAGGAGAGCGGATTCTGAGGGTTAAAGGTCACGTCTGAGCCAGGTCTTCACGGTGTGTCCGCTCCATGTTGGCCTGCTTCTCCTTGTTGTGGACATTTTCTTTAACAAAGTGAGGAAAAGCTGTTTCAAAAACCAGAGGAAGAATTGATCTTAATCAGTATTTATCTGAATGTTTCTTAGTGTTGGAAGACTCTGAGCCCGAAGCTTCGTAGGGAGTTTGGTCATCTACTTGGTTGCCAAACAGATTGCAAGCATACGCATCTTTTTTATAAGGGAAAGGGAACATTCAAGGTGCAAGCAAAGAAACAACTGAAATACTTTATTGTAATACAGAGACCAGAGAAACGTCTTAAGAAGACTGTCCATATGGGTTAGTAACCAAAGTAACCTTAAAATGTTCCACTCCAGGTCACTGTCAACAGTATGGTGGAGTTCTTCAAGACGGGGAAAGGTGTGGACCTGGAGGTCCTGACGTCGGCCACGCTGTCCAAACTGGAGGAGATCAAAGAGAAGACCGCTGCAGGTGAGACCAGCAGCGAGACGCTGGATCAGAGCAGCTGGCTCCACTGTCAGTCTCTGCTTGGTTCTGGTCTTTGCAGGTTTGTCTCACGTCATTGAAACACGGAAGGTCCTGGATCTGAAGATCGAGCTGAAGCCGTCGTACCTGATCGTACCAAAGTCCGGCTTTTACAGCAGCGAGTCAGACCTGCTGATCGTGGACTTCGGTAGCTTCCAGGTCAGCTTCGTTTGCCTCTGAATTTGTTGAAATGTCTCCGTGTTTCCTGAGTTTTAAACATCTTTATTCAGAGTTCAGGGCTCTTTGGTCAAAACCCAAAGCTCCATTCTTGCTGAGTGACAGAGCGGCGCTTTAACCCTGGTTGTGTTGCAGCTGTACAGCGTGGACCAGAGCAGTCGGAGTTCATCGTCCTCCTCGTCTCTGGAGGAGATCATGGATCGAGCCTATGAGCGGTACGACATGGGGCTGAGGAAGGTCCAGCTGCTCTACAGCAAGTCAGGTCAGAGGTCACACAGCAGGTCAGCTTCAGATTCAGTTGATGCAGATGATCTGAGGCAGCAAACCTCTTTCAGGAGAGGCCTGGAAGATGGCGCGGCTGCAGAGTTCCTCGGCGCAGCACGTCCTGCGGCCCATGGACCTCACGCTGCACCTGGCCAAGTGCATGGTGGAGAAGGACGTCCGCATGCCAAGGTAAGACCTCTGACCCCGCCTTGCTGCCCGGCTCCGATGCTGAAGCCGTTTCCTGTGCGCAGGTTCAAGGTGTCCGGCGAGCTGCCGCTGATGCATGTCAGAATCTCAGACCAGAAGATCCAGAACGTCATGGAGCTGGTGGAGAGCGTCCCGCTGCCCACGGCCGGCTCTGCTCCTTCCACCCCCACCGAGAAGGTCAGCTGTCCTAGTCCAATCCCTGAACCCCCACTGCATTATTCACTGAACAAATATCTGAAGTAGCTTCTGATTGAAACATCTCAGGTGTTGCCGTTGGCGACGATGCGTCCTCTGACTCAGAGTCTCGGCCCCGCCTTCCTGGACGCCTTCGGGACAGGTGAGCTGCTGCTTCGCTCTGACCCTGGACCCGGACAGGACGCTGTCTCACCGTCTGTCCTCACCGTCCGTCTATCCTCCAGACTCTGAAGAAGACGGCGGTGAGAAACTGACGGATCTCCAGCGGTCGGCTGAGGAGGAACTCATCAACGTTCACTTCGAGTTCGAGCTTAGAGAGGTCAGCTGGTGCTGCTGGGTGGTTGGGCTGAGGTGGCTGCTGGGGTCAGCGTGGAGTGACCTCTGACCTCGTGTCTTCAGGTTTTGCTGGAGCTGACCCGGCAGGAGGACCAGGAGAAGACGGTTCTGTCCTTCAACGTCTCTCAGCTCGGAGCCGAGGGGAAACTGCGAAGCTTCGATCAGAGCGTCGCCGCGTACCTCCGGCGCGTTGCCGTCGACTACCGTGACGTTCCAGGTGAGCTGAGCTGCTACCTGCCGACGCAGCAGGTTCTGGAGATCTTGGTTTTGGTCGACCCGATTGTTTCTGCGGACGGTTCGGAACGAGACGACTGTTTATGGTTCACATCATGAAGCTGTTTGTTCTGGAGGTTCTGACCCGGTTCTGCTCTGGGTCCAGTTGGACAGAAAGACTCTTCTCCCAACACTAAAGTCAGATGTTATCTGACACACCTAGGTGTGACCTTTGACCTCACCCTCTACAGCTCAGTTACAGCTGGCCACGCCTCCACGTCCGTCTCACCTGAATGTTGGAGATGCTGTGCATCCAGAGGAGCTGCTGACCTTCCTCGGCTCGGAGTCTTCATCACTTTAAATGCGACGAAGACTCCGAGGTCTTCATCACCTGCTTCCCCAGAAGAGTTCGGGTCCAGAACCGGGTCTTTGGCTCTGGGCTCTTGTGAAGCGGTTCCCTGTCTCAGCGTTGGTTGATTCTGGTGTTTGACCTTTCAGGGGGCAGCGGTCCTCTCCACCTCATCAGCTCCTCCCAGCAGCAGGACTCCAACCTGCTGAAGGTGGAGTTCATCAAGGTGAGCTGACCAACCCTCAGGTGTGCTTGGGCTGATTTACTGTGTGAGGAGCAAAGGGCTCGTGGGGGCTAACGGCTAAGTGGGAGGGGCTAGCTGCTCTGTTTGTGTCGCTGCAGGCTGACCCCAACGGTCCCAGTTTCCAGACTCTGTTCAGCAACACGGAGCAGACGCTGAAGGTGAGTTTTAGCGCTTCAACCGTTTCCAGGCAGGTGCCGGTCGGTATCCAGGTGTTACAAGTGGTTCTGCTGTTCCAGGTGGAAGTTTCCTCTCTGGACTTCCTGCTTCACACCAAAGCTCTGCTTGCGACCATTAGCTACCTGAACAGCGCCGTGCCACCGCGGCTCAGCGCCACGCGGGACCAGGACGCTGAGAAGCAGGTCCAGAAGACACAGCAGAGTCGGACAGGTGAACTCACACTCCGGGTGGCACAGGTGCAGGTAGCTGCCCCCGACATGCAGCAAAAGTAAAATGGATATCTGAGGGGAAATGGCCTCCTCAACCCTGAGGCAAAACACCTGGGTGGACCTAGCCCCGCCTTCCAGCCACAACTCCTCCCCCACTCAGCTCCTTCACACTAGCCAGCAGCAATTAGCAATCAGCTGCTGAGATCATCATAGGAGCTGCTGCTCACAGCAACGCTAGTAAAAACGTGATGACTTCCTGGAGGTGGAGCTTCAGGAAGAGCAGGAGGTTCTTAAAGAGACAGATGCCTAATTTCAAGGCGCTAAATGAGGAAACTGTCTTTGTCATATTTACTGTGTAGCGTTTTTGTACCAGCTGAATGTAACATATTCACTGGATTTCTCCTTAAATTGGCACTAAAAACATAGAACTTCTCCTTTAATCCCAAATGTTTTCACCAACCAGAAAATCATTATAGTTGATCTTTTCCACAAATTATCGTGAATTAAACTTTGTTCAGCACTGATCCTCAGTTTTCCCACTGCTGCTTTTCTAACACAGTTTCTTCTTCCACTAAGCTTCCATGTGTGTGTGCTGCAGAGTCTAAAGGCAGTAAAGATGGCGGCGGCATCTTCAGCTTCAGGCTCTTCGCCATGTTGGGCTGCTTCCATGTCGAGGTGTGCGATGACCATTACAGCATTGCTGACATCAGAGTCCAGGGTATGAATCACTTCCTGTCAGCTGACTTCCTGTCCAAGGACCGATCTAACCTAAGCCATGTCGCCTCCTCTCAGGCGTCGACGCCTCTGTGTTTGTGCAGGCGAAGGAAACTGAGGTGTTCGCCCGCCTCAGAGACATCGTGGTGACGGACGCCAACCCCAAGACCGTCCACAAGAAGGTCAGCAAGACAGGGGGACGGGACGCCATCTGCTGAGGCTGCAGGGAGCAGCAACAGGAAGTGATGTAACCTTCTCCTATTCTACAGGCCGTGTCCATCGTAGGCGAGGAGGTGTTCAGCTTCAAGCTGTCCTTGTTTCCGGGGGCGACGCAAGGGGACAGATACAGAGACATGTCAAAGGTGGACGGAAAGGTCACCTTGAGTCTGGGCTGCATCCAGATCGTCTACCTGCACAAGTTCTTCATGTCCCTGCTGGTCAGCAGCAACACACACACACACACACACACACACACACACACACACACACACACACACACACACACACACAAGGGCGTAAATCCCATCTCATTATTGGGGGGACCATAAACGGGGACATTTTTTTAAGAACAACAAGTAGCAATAAATAACAAAAGTGTTTTTCTCAGTTTGACTCTGTTGAGACCCACAGAGTCAAACTAAGATTCAAATGTTTACCAGTGATTCTTGAGAATAGGGACAAAACTGGTCCTGTGGATAAAGCACAAAATTTGAATAAAATATACACAAAATATAATTTTTTCAAATATCTGACTAAACTAACCTGGGTCATGTGATCACAACAATGTATATTTTCCAGGTATTTGCAGAATATATTTTATTTTAAACATTGTAGTCGGTGGATGATGCCTGTAAAATCAGGATCAGAACTCAATACATTATAATAGTTTAAAACAATAAAGAAATACTAAAATTATATATGATGACAATTAATACAGAAGTAGTCATATAAATAATTATAAAGGTATCAATAAATTGAATTAAAAATCATTTTTATGTATTTTCCAACTCCATTGAAATGTGTCCCTAGTTTTTGTCAACACCGTCAGAAATGAAAAGAATGTAAAATAAATCAGGCATTATTGGGGGCACCAGAACTTCTGAGGACCCCATGACCACTTCCTGTTTCTTCCTTTGCTAAGAGGGCTAGTTAGCTCCGGTTAGCTTATGTTATTCTTTAGTTTTTTCTTCTTTTTATTGCTAAGTTGTTCATCACAACCATGACGTGTCAACTCCATAACTGACTATTTACAAAACTTTGATGACATTTTGTGAAATAAGCTTAATTTTGGTTTAATATAAAGATTTCATGGCCTCCTTCAGAATAACATCATATAAACTGAGGTAGTTTGGCTTTTTGTCAACTCCGTCAGAGTTTTTGTGACTTTCAGTGAAATTGTTGTCAGATCTCACTTAAATGTGCCATTAATTCATTTTAATGTATTTTACATAAATTGCATTACTTCATATGTATCAGGTTTTTCATTTTACTCTCTAGTTTGTCACCTTCAGTTCTGTGTCAATCCGTCAGATGGACTTTATGTTGTTTTTGTTTTAAATAATAATTATTTTGTTTCTTGAGAATAATTTGTCTGTAAAATGAGTAAAAATATCACTAATAAGGTCATTAAAAATTATTTTATATTTATTTTTGTCAGATGGTGATGACAGCGTTCTGGGTCAGGTCCATTAAAAATTAAATAAAAATAAAAAGATTTTACAACTGGGACCTTACCTGTACCTTAGCATCTTTACATTTCCAAAACATTATTTGTCATATTTGCATACATCAGGTTGAGGAATAACGAAAAAAAATTATGAGAAAATTAAAACCCATTTTGTCCCTTTTCTCAAGAATCACTGATAAATATGAGTTTGATTCAGTCACTGATCTAATCTCTGCTTCACATTTACAAAAACTTCAGGCTCTGAATAAAAACAAGTTTTAATAAATAACTCCACTTAATAACATTTCTCATAAATATTGATTTATTGCAGTGGTTCTCAATACAAGTCATGTGTTATTTCAATTATGACTTAAGTTGCTTTAAACTTTTATTTTTGATGGGTTTCATGTCCTGGATAACTGAGAACCTATAAATATGTAGGAACTGACTATCTGGGAAGTGTCATAACTTAAACTTAAAGGTCAGAACCAGTTTTCTAGAAAAATATTCAGATTTTATTTTGAGGTTTTAAAGGCTCTACGTTGAAGATGGTAATAAATAAAGACATACTTTATATTGTTTTACCGCCAGCTGTAGTCGCTCCTCTGCTCTCGGCTCCCATACTGAGCTGTTAGCTAATGCTAATGCTAACGCTCAGCCGCTCCAGTTTCAAACTCTTCTTATTAAAGTAAGAGTTAGAGAGCTAAATATAATATAAATACTGGCTACCTTCAACAGATGAAGGAGCCAAGTCTATGAAAGCAATGTAGCAGTTTAGCTAGTTCTGATTTCCAAGGCATAAGGTGACAGTTTATCATGATTCAGCCAAAGTAATGAAATAACAAACTGTTTGTTGTCGATGTGTTTCTTCCTATTGAGCAGTGAAAGTAAATAAAACGTGTTAAATGTCTTTTGCTGTAAGCATTTACTTACTGGAGGGTTTTTGTTAGTGCTGCAGAGCCACAGCTAACAGCTAACAGCTAGCTCCTCACCAATCAGCAGCTGTTGCGCCTCCTTCACTTTGGACTGAACCATTGTTCTAACAATGGGGGGACCTAAAAATTCTTATTTTTTTCTTAGATGAATGGCAGATTTACTTTGTTCTTTGTTTCTATTGTCTTTTTATATTAATATTGTTTAAATACAATGTTTCTTTCATGATTTCTTTGGGTTGGACAATTCTAGACTCTTCCAAGATTGGGGGGGTCTGGACCCCACAGGATTTATGCTATTCACACACACACACACACACACACACACACACACACACACCCCTTCAGGTTTGGTGTGTAAACCGGGAGGTTCTGCTCTGACCACTGGACTTGATGAAAAAAGATCAGCAGGATTTAACTTGGATCGGTTCCCATGGCAACGCAACCAGTCACCCTGTCTCTGTGCTGCTTCGCTCTGATTGGTCGGTTTAAACGTCGTTGGTTGTGAGATGTTAGTGAATAATCGGGCCGGTTCTGTTCCCACAGTGGAATCAGATTGTTTGGTTCGTCTCTGATTCACATAGGGTCACAAGTATACATACTCCTCTGTTAGCATTTGACCAGATGTTTATGAGCAAGTTGCACCTCAAACAAACCATCAACCAGCTTCTGACTGATATCTGAGCTCGGCTGCGCTGAACTGGGACAGTTCACGTAAACTGGTTGGTTTCCAGTAGCACCAGCTTCTAATCATAGTACATTTCTGACCGAGTTGAGGTCAAAGGTTAGGACCTGATTCTGCTATTAAAGCTAGTTGAGATGTTTGCTGGACCGTCTGCTGGAACCTGCAGGTGGTTCGGCTTTACTTCATCCAGGTTGGGCAACGCAGCCACACAGCCTGATGCTGCCACTACCATGCTTAAGGTTTAAAAGCCTCACTTCCTCAAAATATCTTGTCCAAGCAGCTCCATGTTTGTCTCTTGGGATCATCAGCAGCCTCTCTCTCTGAACATCAATCAATCAATCAATCAATCAATCAATCAATCAATCATCAACATAGTGGAACTAGTTTCACTGCAGGAAATGATTCTGGTCGTCTAGCAGCTAATGGTTCCTGACATTCTGTTACTGAACTTACCTTTCCAAATGAGTAGTTAGTTTGGGGTAATTTGGGGTGAATGTGGGGTAATTTGGGGTCATGGGTGGGGCAGTATCGGCAACAGGAAGCAGTAGTAGTGGTGATGTCACTTCCTGAGCTGAAGGAAGCGATGAATGCAGCCTGCAGGCACCTTTCAGATTTTGATGCAGCCTGAATGTTTGGTCTCTGTTCTCTGTTGCATGTCCTCCTCACCTGTTGTCTCTAATGTCTTCTGTCTTGTTGGTGTGTTTTGTCCTTACAGGCTTCCTTTAGCTTTCAGTACCCGTCAGCTGATGAGGTACAGCATCCAGCATGCAGCTCTGAACTGCATCAAACCTCCTGCTTTACACCGCTGCACCCTCAGCTCTCCTACAAACTCATCTGGTTTAAGGTCCCTGTGACCTGGTTAACCCCGTCCTGAGCTCAAGTTAACCTCGACCCATTCGGACTCACAAGGAGATCCCAACATTAGCAAACTGGAAGCATCTAACCAACCTGTGTGCAACACCTGCATGGTGCAGATGTTGCACCACCCAGGCTTGGTCATGAACACCTGCAGTTCGTAACACGACTAAAGCAGAAGTTCTATTGGACCTCTAAGGTTCTGATGAGGGATCTGACTCCAATCTGCTGTTTCTTTCTGAAGGTCAGGAGGTGGAGCCAGTTAGATCCAAAGCTCTAACTCCCAAAACTGGTTGGAGATCTGAACAATCCTGAACCTGCTGTTAGAGAAACCCGGGCCGATTGGTTCTGATTTGGTCAGAACAGGAAGTTAATTCTAACAGCAAATGCAGATAACTGGGGAGTAGTAGGAGAAAGTAGCAGAGTGAGTGGTCAGTTTGTCCCCAGCAGCATAACTGCAGAGACAGAAAACCTGAGCCAGTCCATCAGCTTCATCAGACAGACGGGTTTTAATCCCAGTCTAGAAAGTATCCAGGGTGTCGCCGCCGTAAACCGAGACTAAAGCATCTGCCTCCCATTCTAAGCCTGGATTCCTAGGAACCAGCAGGCTGGTACCGAGGGGTTCTGGTAGGAACATCTGGACCAGCTAAATCTCTGATGGAGCTGATTATTAGGAACTTTCTAGAATTTGAGATCATAATCTGGAGATAAAATAGTAGAATTATGATCAGTCTTTTTCACTTCCATCAGAACAGTAGCTGCAGCATTTTGGACCAGCTGCTCTTTGTGGAGCCCTGAAGGAACCGATAGCGCTTAGCATCACGTTGTCAGATTCTCTGCTGGACGCCATGTTTGTGATATACAGGCCAAAAGAAATCACTAGAAACTTCTTAATATCAAAAATACTACAGAGGTTCATTACTTACTTCAGTACTCCACCCGATCGCAAGTGTAGTCGTCTTGCAATCGGAAGGTTGCAGGTTTGATTCCAGCTTCCTCCTGCCACATGTCGATGTGCCCCTGGGCAAGGCACTTAACCCCAAGTTGCCTACCGATCTGCGTATCGGTGTATAAATGTGTGAGCGTTTGTGAGTGCAAAGCGCTTTGAGCGGTCAAAATGATCGGAAAAGCGCTAAATGAGTTCAGTCCATTTACCATTACTTTAGCATGGGAGGTCAATTTATTCAAATCAGTGATTGACTAAACGGGTTCTTTTTCAAAGGTTCTGGTCCAAAACCAAAAGCAAAGTTTAGAGTCTTCCAGGTTTTAAGACTGGAGCTCACCCAATGGATTGGATTGATTAGGATTTCTGGATGGCTACATCGGACAATCCCATATGTTTACTAGTGAAAGCAGCCCGAGCACTGAACCCGACTTGTTCTCCACCAGAACCTCTGATGCTTGAGGAAGTTTCAACTTGAACTGGATTCTGTTGGGCAAAGCAGACTGAAACGAGTCTAGATGTTCTACTTCTTGGTCAGATCTAGTGCTTGGGTTGATTTATTGAGCAGAGTTTAGAGTCGTCTTTGTTTAACCCTTGAGTGTACCTCCAGTGGTCCTGGTGCCTCCAGTGGTCCTGGTGCCTCCACTGGTCCTGGTGCCTCCACTGGTCCTGGTGCCTCCAGTGGTCCTGGTGCCTCCACTGGTCCTGGTGCCTCCACTGGTCCTGGTGCCTCCAGTGGTCCTGGTGCCTCCACTGGTCCTGGTGCCTCCAGTGGTCCTGGTGCCTCCACTGGTCCTGGTGCCTCCAGTGGTCCTGGTGCCTCCAGTGGTCCTGGTGCCTCCACTGGTCCTGGTGCCTCCACTGGTCCTGGTGCCTCCAGTGGTCCTGGTGCCTCCACTGGTCCTGGTGCCTCCACTGGTTCTGGTGCCTCCAGTGGTCCTGGTGCCTCCACTGGTCCTGGTGCCTCCAGTGGTCCTGGTGCCTCCACTGGTCCTGGTGCCTCCACTGGTCCTGGTGCCTCCACTGGTTCTGGTGCCTCCACTGGTCCTGGTGCCTCCACTGGTCCTGGTGCCTCCACTGGTCCTGGTGCCTCCACTGGTCCTGGTGCCTCCACTGGTCCTGGTGCCTCCACTGGTCCTGGTGCCTCCAGTGGTCCTGGTGCCTCCACTGGTCCTGGTGCCTCCACTGGTCCTGGTGCCTCCACTGGTCCTGGTGCCTCCACTGGTCCTGGTGCCTCCACTGGTCCTGGTGCCTCCACTGGTTCTGGTGCCTCCACTGGTCCTGGTGCCTCCAGTGGTCCTGGTGCCTCCACTGGTTCTGGTGCCTCCAGTGGTCCTGGTGCCTCCACTGGTTCTGGTGCCTCCACTGGTTCTGGTGCCTCCAGTGGTCCTGGTGCCTCCACTGGTTCTGGTGCCTCCACTGGTCCTGGTGCCTCCACTGGTCCTGGTGCCTCCAGTGGTCCTGGTGCCTCCACTGGTTCTGGTGCCTCCACTGGTCCTGGTGCCTCCAGTGGTCCTGGTGCCTCCACTGGTCCTGGTGCCTCCACTGGTCCTGGAGCCTCCAGTGGTTCTGGTGCCTCCAGTGGTCCTGGTGCCTCCACTGGTCCTGGTGCCTCCACTGGTCCTGGAGCCTCCAGTGGTCCTGGAGCCTCCAGTGGTTCTGGAGCCTCCAGTGGTTCTGGTGCCTCCAGTGGTTCTGGAGCCTCCAGTGGTCCTGGAGCCTCCAGTGGTCCTGGAGCCTCCAGTGGTTCTGGAGCCTCCAGTGGTCCTGGAGCCTCCAGTGGTTCTGGTGCCTCCAGTGGTCCTGGAGCCTCCAGTGGTCCTGGTGCCTCCACTGGTCCTGGTGCCTCCACTGGTCCTGGTGCCTCCAGTGGTCCTGGTGCCTCCAGTGGTCCTGGTGCCTCCACTGGTCCTGGTGCCTCCAGTGGTCCTGGAGCCTCCAGTGGTTCTGGTGCCTCCAGTGGTCCTGGTGCCTCCACTGGTTCTGGTGCCTCCACTGGTCCTGGTGCCTCCACTGGTCCTGGTGCCTCCAGTGGTCCTGGTGCCTCCACTGGTCCTGGTGCCTCCACTGGTCCTGGAGCCTCCAGTGGTCCTGGAGCCTCCAGTGGTTCTGGTGCCTCCACTGGTCCTGGTGCCTCCACTGGTCCTGGTGCCTCCACTGGTTCTGGTGCCTCCAGTGGTCCTGGTGCCTCCAGTGGTTCTGGTGCCTCCAGTGGTCCTGGAGCCTCCAGTGGTTCTGGAGCCTCCAGTGGTCCTGGAGCCTCCACTGGTCCTGGTGCCTCCACTGGTCCTGGTGCCTCCAGTGGTCCTGGAGCCTCCAGTGGTTCTGGTGCCTCCAGTGGTCCTGGTGCCTCCACTGGTTCTGGTGCCTCCAGTGGTCCTGGAGCCTCCAGTGGTCCTGGAGCCTCCAGTGGTTCTGGAGCCTCCAGTGGTTCTGGAGCCTCCAGTGGTCCTGGAGCCTCCAGTGGTCCTGGTGCCTCCACTGGTCCTGGTGCCTCCACTGGTCCTGGTGCCTCCAGTGGTCCTGGAGCCTCCAGTGGTTCTGGTGCCTCCACTGGTCCTGGTGCCTCCACTGGTTCTGGTGCCTCCAGACCCGTTGGACCGTGAGTTGTTCAGACTGGAATCTGTAGTGAGCCCAGCAGGAACCGATGGGGCTCTAACTGAATGTTTTCCATGCCTGACTACCCCAAGGCCTCATTTCTCTACATGTGCTATGCAACTCACTCAACTGCCATCATTAACCTCACCTGTTCACTGCCATGCCCCCTCTGTCACATGACCACGGCCTGAATGACCTCACTTTCTTACCTGAATTTGTTCCTCACCTGTTTCCTAAATGTGGAGCTTCCTTTATGAACCTTCAAACAGCTTTTATTGCAAAGCCAACATTCAGTTTTAGCATCTTTTCGCTCAGTGACTTTTTATTGTTTTCTTCAGAGATTTAAACTCATTGCTTCTTAGCTGTTTTCAGAAGGTTCATATTGCTGTCATCATATTTATTAAACAGAACCAACCTGAATACTCCATACATGCAGTGAACGCCTCGGCCAAACACAAGGCCTCACGCTCGGCTGTCTGTGTTCCAGATGTTCATTGACAACTTTCAGACGGCTAAAGAGGCTCTGAGCGCCGCCACTTCTCAGGCCGCAGAGAGAGCTGCATCCAGCGTCCGAGACTTCGCTCAGAAGAGTTTCCGTCTGTCCACGGACATCAGGCTGAAGGCTCCCCTCATCATTGTCCCTCAGTCCTCCACCTCCCAGAATGCCCTGGTGGTGGATCTGGGCCTGATCACGGTGGAAAACAGCTTTGCTCTGCGGCCAGGTGAAGGGTTACCTCTGCCGGCCGTGGTGGAGAAGATGGACATAAAGCTGACTCAGCTGAAACTCTGCAGGTATCGATCCGATCTGCAAGGAAGTCAAACAAGAAACATCTGCAGAAAACCATTCAGGAACTCTATTGTCTGAAAGGGTTATCTTCTTCAATTCTTCCTTCAATTTTTACAGACTAGTAGCTAAACGGTCAGTTAGCGACTAGGAGCTAAACTGTCAGTTAGCGCTTAGCAGCTAAACGGTCAGTTAGCGCTTAACAGCTAAACGGTCAGTGAGCGACTAGGAGCTAAACGGTCAGTTAGGGTTAGCAGCTAAATGGTCAGTTAGCGCTTAGCAGCTAAACGGTCAGTGAGCGACTAGGAGCTAAACTGTCAGTTAGCGCTTAGCAGCTAAACGGTCAGTGAGCAACTAGGAGCTAAACGGTCAGTTAGGATTAGCAGCTAAATGGTCAGTTAGCGCTTAACAGCTAAACGGTCAGTTAGCGCTTAGCAGCTAAACGGTCAGTGAGCGACTAGGAGCTAAACTGTCAGTTAGCGCTTAGCAGCTAAACGGTCAGTGAGCAACTAGGAGCTAAACGGTCAGTGAGCGACTAGGAGCTAAACTGTCAGTTAGCGCTTAGCAGTTAAACGGTCAGTGAGCGACTAGGAGCTAAACGGTCAGTGAGCGACTAGGAGCTAAACGGTCAGTGAGCGACTAGGAGCTAAGGGGTCAGTTAGCGCTTAGGAGCTAAGGGGTCAGTTAGCGCTTAGGAGCTAAAGGGTCAGTGAGCGACTAGGAGCTAAACTGTCAGTTAGCGCTTAGCAGTTAAACGGTCAGTGAGCGACTAGGAGCTAAACGGTCAGTGAGCAACTAGGAGCTAAACGGTCAGTGAGCGACTAGGAGCTAAACTGTCAGTTAGCGCTTAGCAGTTAAACGGTCAGTTAAACGGTCAGTGAGCGACTAGGAGCTAAACGGTCAGTGAGCGACTAGGAGCTAAACGGTCAGTGAGCGACTAGGAGCTAAGGGGTCAGTTAGCGCTTAGGAGCTAAGGGGTCAGTTAGCGCTTAGGAGCTAAAGGGTCAGTTAGCACTTAGGAGCTAAGGGGTCAGTTAGCGCTTAGGAGCTAAACGGTCAGCGACTAGTTGCTAAACGGTCAGTTAACGACTAGGAGCTAAAGGGTCAGTTAGCGACTAGGAGCTAAACGGTCAGTTAGCGACTAGGAGCTAAATTGTCAGTTAGCGCTTAGCAGCTAAACGGTCAGTTAGCGACTAGGAGCTAAACGGTCAGTGAGCGACTAGGAGCTAAAGGGTCAGTTAGTGCTTAGGAGCTAAGGGGTCAGTTAGCACTTAGGAGCTAAGGGGTCAGTTAGCACTTAGGAGCTAAGGGGTCAGTTAGCACTTAGGAGCTAAGGGGTCAGTTAGCACTTAGGAGCTAAACGGTCAGCGACTAGTTGCTAAACGGTCAGTTAACGACTAGGAGCTAAACGGTCAGTTTAAAAGCACTTCTGGACACTTCTTGAAGTTCAGGGACTCTGGAGAAGTCCTTGACCTCATGAATATGTCCACTGCAGAGCATATAGTCTGAGGACATGGAGACTGTCTTCGTCTTTGCTATATTTCTACAGCTGATGGAAGTAGGACAATTTTGCAAATTAGTCTATTGACACCCTTGCTCCCCTAGTTGACCTGGCTGCCCTACTTGGAAGAGTCACAGTGTTTGGTGAACTCAAAGTTCTGCATCAGGACTGAATTCAGTCTTGATTGTGAAAGTTGAGTGGAAGAACGGAGGGGTTTTGTTGCCAAGTTGCCTCTGTTAAAGGGCCAGACGCCAAGCAGTCAGCAGCTTCTCCAAACCAGAATGAAGCTTTCATGATTTGACGTGTGGTGTGGTTCCAGGGTCAGCTTCTCCTGAATGTTTGACTTTCAGAGGAGACCAATGTTTTCTTCTCTGTAGTGCAGCAACTTTGGGAAGTGGCATCTTGAAATATTTCAAACTATCTGAGTTAAGTTGAGTCTGTAATGAAGCTGGAAAAGGGAAGTTTCTGGTTCTGCCTCCTGGAAGAATCAAATGTGATTGGACGTTCCTGTGGTTTCAGAAAAACGCCGGAGCTCGACTTTCCTCCCAAAGACATCGAGATCCTTCAGCCAATCAACGTAGAGCTGCTGGTCACCAGAAACCTGGCTGCTTCCTGGCTGACCGAAATCCCTGCCGTCCAGGTCCAGGGCATCCTACGCTCCCTCAGAGTGAGTTTCTGTGCACCAATTAGGACGTTGTCCTCGTTAAGACACTGACCTGTGCCCCTGGACATGCAGGTGAGTCTAGGGGAAGAGGAGCTGGGCGTGCTGATGAAGATCCTGGTGGAGAACATCGGAGAGGGAAGTAAAGACTCCGGCGCCGATGTCAAGTTGGCAGCAACCGCAGGTACGTTTGGCTCTAGGAGGCTCACCCAACGCCCAGCTACAACACTGTGAAGTAAGGTGGAGGATCTGTGATGCTGTGGGCCTGTTTCTAGAGACCTAGGAACCTTGATAGAGTAAAATAGGTCAGTAATTGATCTCTAACCAGAGATCCAGAGCATGGAGCCAAGTCAACTCAGACAGTAGCCAAACCTTCCTCCATGGTCTAAAGAGCAGTTGAGACTCAAGGCCATCTAGAGCACTGGTCCCCAAACCCCAGGTTGTGGACCAGTACCGGTCCATGGACCTACTGGTACTGGGGTCCACAAAAAATAATGAAATATTTCTGTTTTATGTATCATCTGAGTCTGAAGGATCTTTTATTTTGAAAAGCCTTTAACTGGATTCTCTCGGGTTATGTCTTGCACACCAACACGAGCAAAATGAGTAAGAAACAGATCAGATGTCTTTGGAAAGTTTCTCTGCAAAGGGGAAAAGGCCCAGAGAAGAGACAGGAGAATGGATTCATCCCGGACCGGTAGGTGAGTCCCACATTACAAGCCGCTCTGCGTAACATGCGGCGACCGGCTGCTAATGAGGCAATGAAGCTTCAAGCTGCTTCACCACGTAGAGACCAAGCAGGCTGTGGATATCAGCAACACTTCAGGTGTTATTGTCTCCCATCACTCCCAGATGGACCGTCTGGTTGCAGAGAAACAAGCTCAGGGCTCCGTTAGTCATTATCGTGAGTTAAAATGTTCACCAAAGTAAAATGTTCGTTTTTGTGGCACATCTGTATCTTATTTTGAAGGGATATGTAAACGTTACCATAGCGACCAGAGTCAGAGCGTTTGGTCGAGAGGAGATGAGTAGAGCTTGTGAGTCTTAAGTCTGGTTTAGACAAAGATTTCAGAATGTCGGCCGATTCTCCAAACCTCTGTGACCACAGAGCTGATAAAGTCCAACAGGTTCGATCGGTTCGTGTGTCCAAGGCAGGAGGAGCAACACGAACCGATTCCAGTCAGAACATCCCGATTCCAGAGGATAATCCAGTAAAACCCCCAACATGGCGGGAATTTAGAATAACCAAACACGGATGACGATGTAGAAACAATAGTGATAGTTTGTGGAGTCATTTGAATAAAAGACGTAACAAAAAGAAAAGGAGGTGGATGAAAGACGACGGGAGCAGCCGCTCTATTTGCTGCTCTATGATTTGGAGGTGAATATGTTTTTTTTCATAGTTAACATTTTTCTTACGCTGTTTAAATTGTTTTCTGTTCTGTGGTTACATTTAGCCTCACCGTTTAATTGAATGATTATGTTTTTACTGTTTTGATGTTTACATTGAAAACAATGGCCACAACGTAATGGATAAGCAGCCTACACTACTTTTACAATCTTGCCATGTGAGCCAGGCTTTAGTGCGAAATAATGTTGTGTTTTACTGGCCATAACTGCCTTGTGGCTCATCAGGGCCACGCTCTGGCTGAATGAAGAACCTTATCGATATAACTGTGCAGGTTAATGACAGCTGAAAAGTTACCGGGTTTATCAACTGCGGTACCAGTTTCGCTCCAGTCCTTCTCCTTATCATTTCTGTTGATATTCCTTGAATGAATAAACATTCAGCATGTTTATTCCCCTCCATGCTTACGCTGCCACGCTTTCTGATTGTCTGCCATTCGGGGAAAACTACACGCCGCGATAGTCGGGCCTAGACAATCCAACGTGTTGAATATGCCTGATTTTAGATCGGAGCGGTTCTACTGACTGGACCCGATCAGTTGTAACACTTCACACTACAAGGTGATCGGTTACGATTAAGTGGAAATCTTAGAACTCGGAATGTTCTGAGATTGTTGTAAAGGGAAAATTGGTTCAAAAAATGTAAAATGGTGCCATGTGAACTAGGCTTTAGTGGGCACACCAACCTACAGACGTCCCCCCGGCCGCAGCCTGGACGGGTCTGCGGTAATAAAAAGGTTGGGTACCACTGATCTAGAGGCCAGAGGTTCTGGAGAACAGCTGCTGTCCTAAAGTGGAGGCGACTGAGAGGAGTAGCTTCGTATTGTTGCTCACTTCAGGCCTGAAGAAGACAATCTGGAAATGTTGGCTACAAAACGAAGCAGTTCGATGAAACGCTGCTCGTCTTCAGCTGATGGGGCAGCTGCAGTTCAGGGGAACTAGAGGAATTCTCCTGGTTCAGATTAGTTATAATTACTTAAAGACCTAAACCTGAGTTTACCTCCACAGGGAAGGCGGAGCTTAGCGGGCAGCCAGAACCGGAGCCGCGTCGGTCTGATGGTCAGGCGGCCTCTGCCAGTGAAGGACCGCCTGCAGACGACGTCGTCAAAGTTCTGGTTGACTTTGAAGTCAAAGAGGTGACGGATCGACCAGGTCAGAGGTCACCTGCTCCTGGTCGATGCTCCACCGTTCTGCTTCCTGTTGCAGGTGTTGCTGTCCCTCAAGAAGCGCCTTGACCAGCAGGAGGCGCCGTTCCTGGTGTTCCAACTCGACCAGCTGGGAATCCACACCAAGGTCCGCATGTTCGACTTGAGCGCCACCACCTACATTAGACAGGTTTCCATGAAGAGCCTAGAGTTCAAAGGTCAGACTGGAACTGGTCACTGGGTTCTACTGGTACCTGCCCAGTAGAACCCGGTCATGCTTCAGGTTTCTGTTCCCCCTGGTTCCAGACGCCGGCGGCGACCCGCTGTGTCTCATCAGCTCCTCGGCTGAGTCCGGCGCCGAGCTGCTCAAGGTGGAGTTCTGCAAGGTAGAAGAAGCCGACGATCCTGATGGGCTGGTTCTGATTCTGTTCTGGTTCTGGTCTGAGTCTCTCTGCTCCATGTTTCCCTAGGCAGACCGCACCGGACCAGAGTTCTGCTCCGTCTACAAGAACACGGAGCAAAGGATCCGGGTGAGTCCGACCCGGGCTGACGAGACGTTCAGGGTCGGATTTTTTTTTTTTTAAGGTTTTATTGGCTCTAGTTTCCTTTATTGATAGTTAATTGACAGAAAAGTTGGTAATGAGAGAAGGGAAAGACATCCAGCAAAGGTCGCCAGGCTGGGAATCGAACCGGCGACGGCCACGTTGAGGACTATGGCCTCCATATTTGGGTTGTGCTGAACCCCTGCGCCACCACAGCGCACCTCCGAGTGTCGGATTCAATGAACTTTAGACCAAATCCTGCTGCTCAGATAGTCTGTCCATCCGTCTGTCTGTCCATCCGTCTGTCTGTCCAGCCATCCATTTGTCCGTCCATCCGTCTGTCCATCAATGTAAAATCTCAAAAATCTGGATCAGGGCTCTACAGTGTTCCTTAGGTCTTCTGCTCTGAGTGTCCTCAGTCTCTCCTGAAGACTTCAGGGTTTGTCTTGGTGTGTCCTCAGGTGATGTTCTCGTCTCTGGACGTCCTGCTCCACACCCAGGCTCTCCTGTCCGCCGCCAACTTCCTGTCCATGTCTCTGTCGTCGTCCAGCAGCGTGCCACCTGCAGAGAAGGACGTCCGGCTGAAGACGGAAGACAAGATGGCGACTTCCAGGTCCGGTCAGTATCTGTCCATGCAGCCTGAGCTGAACCCGCGGCACGTTCAGAGCTAATCCGAGGCCGCGATGCGTCACACAGGTGTCCCGGTCTCGCATGCAGACCCGGAGGTGGTGGACCTGAAGGCGACGATGACGCTGGGAGCCTTCAACATCCTGGTGTGTGACCAGACCTCCAACATGGCTGACATCAGAGTCACAGGTGAGGACCGTTAGCCTGACGCTACAGCTGCGTCACGCATGTCCTCTGACCTGTGATTTCGTCCTCAGGGTTGGACAGCTCGCTGCTGAGGCGAGGCGATCAGACACGGATATCGGCCCGGTTGCGGGACGTCGTCGTCCTGGACGTAGATCCCAGGTCCGTCCACAAGGAGGTGAGAGCGGGTCGCTTCAGGTTGCAAGGATTGAAACAAAAACCAGATTCACTCCATAGAGGACTCTCCTGCTACGGCCACAAAATACCAAGAAGTTGCCAATGAAAATCTGACAAGTGTGGCATGCATCTATTTTCATCCTGAAGACTCAGAAAGCAGAACCTCATCTGGCTGCAGAGCCTCCGTCTCTGTAGGCGGAGCAGTCGTCTCCTATATATTCTCATGTTCCATCTCCGTCTCAGCAGCCATGTTGGTGACAGCAGAGCGGCCGCCAGGCGGCCCCTTGTGTCCCCTAATGTCTCTGTGGTCTTCCCTGTCCTGCAGGCCGTCTCCATCGTGGGAGACGAGGTGTTCAGCTTCAGCATGAGTCTGACTCCCAACGCCACCGAGGGCGCCGGCTACGCCGACACCTCTAAGACGGACGGCCAGGTGAAGCTGAGGGTGGGGTGCATCCGGGTCGTCTACCTGCACAGGTTCATCATGTCTCTGCTGGTGAGTCTGGAGGACAGAAGGACGTCCTCGTGTTTTCTCTTGGAGCAGTTAGCCTCATTTTCTAAGCTTTTGTCTTTTTGCCCTCAGAACTTCAGCAACAACTTCCAGGCAGCCAAAGAGGCGCTGAGCTCGGCGACGGCGCAGGCTGCAGAGAAAGCTGCGTCCAGCGTCTTGGCCCAGAGGACGTTCCGTCTGTCCTTGGACGTCTGGGTGAAGGCTCCCCTCATCATCATCCCCCAGTCCTCCACTTCCCATAATGCACTTGTGATGGACCTGGGTCTCATTACGGTGGGAAACAGTTTCTCTGTGCTGCCGGCGGGAGAGCGCCCCCTGCCTGCTGTCGTCGACAACATGGCTGTGCAGCTGTCTGAGCTGCACCTGTCCAGGTGAGCCGACTCGAGTCCCACCGGACCGGGTCTCCGCCTGAGAGAGGCCTAAAGAGCTCGACTTGCCAGTGGAAAGCGCCTGACCCGCGTTGTCCCGCTGTCCTCCAGAACCTGGCTGGACTCCGGGTCCGAGAAGCCGAGCGTCGAGCTGCTGAGGCCGGTGAACCTGCAGCTCAGCATCAGGAGGAACCTGGCGGCGTCCTGGTACCACAAGATGGCGGCCGTGGAGCTGGACGGAGACCTGAGGCCCACGGAGGTATGGGGCAAAGCTTGAGGTCAGAGGTCAGAGTTCAGGTCAGGGTTGCCTCCAAAACAGACCCACATAATCACTCCTCCACCACCATGCTTCACAGCATCAGGTGTTTCCGCTGATATGTGGGTCTGGTTCTGTCCGTTCTGGTTCCCCCCACCCTCTCCTGAAAGCTAACAGGCTAACTACTCCAGGCTAGCTCTGCAGGTGAGAAGAGGCCCAGGTTCTGCTCCTGGTTCTGACCCGCTATTTGTGTGTGCAGCTGGAGCTCAGCCAGGACGACCTCAGGGTCACATTGCAGATCCTGACGGAGAACCTGGCAGAAGCCGGCGGTCTGGATGGCGGCGCCGCCCCAAAAGAGGTCCGCCTGCAGGTTCCAGCGGCCGCGGCGCCCCCTGCAGGTTGGACAACCGCAGGCGAACCCGGAACCGGGCCGGTGTGGGTCGCATGTGGAGTTAAAAGTCACCTGTGTTCTACCTGCCCAGGTGAGCCTGGGAGAGGAGAGCGAGACGAGGATGAAGCCGTGGAGACGCTGAAGTTTTCCTTCAACGTCCAGTCTCTGGGTCTGGTTCTGTACCACGACGACCCGAAACAGGTGAGTAAGGCTGGATCCGGTCCGGCTTGTTCCTGTCTGGTTGGTCTCACTGTTCCACCTGTTCCCAGCAGCCCGTGGGCCTTGGCCGCCAGCAGAACCTCAGACTGGGTCAGCTGGTTCTGCGTCTGATGAAGGCTTCAGGACGGGTCCAGTCCAATGGCAGCATGGAGGTGAACACGGTTCTGACGGCGTGCACTCTGGACGACCTGCGAGATGGACTGAACCGGGTCACGTCACGGTAACGATCACATGGCTGTCTGAACAAATGAGACCCAGACAGAACCGGGTCACCAGAGGTCCAGAGCCTCTCCTTGGAGGTTCTGTAAGTTTTCTTTCCTCCCCAAACGGGACTGGAGGAAAGTCGTGTTTATCCAGCACCGAGGTTCTATTGGTTCTTCTGGACCTCAGCATGACAGCCTGACATGTTTTTAAGCTGCAGGTCCGATTGGGCTCGTCGTTTCTCTTTAGGGTCTAGAACCCATTTTCCCCGTAAAGACAGAAGGAGGCTGTTGAAACCCAACTGAGGCCGGTCCGGATTCTGAGCTTCGGTCCGGTTCTGTCAGAAGACGTCCGTCAGTCCAAACCTGGTTGGTCCGTGGAAAGTTCTGCAGGTTCTTGGTTCTGACATGTGGAGCATTTTCACCATCAGACTCGGTCCAGGAGTTGCTCCAATCAGAACCCAAGCTGGACCCAGCTGGACCCGTCCGTCCTTCAGCGGTTTGGTCCGCT
Organism: Poecilia reticulata; assembly: GCF_904066995.2. Lineage (NCBI taxonomy): Eukaryota > Metazoa > Chordata > Actinopteri > Cyprinodontiformes > Poeciliidae > Poecilia > Poecilia reticulata. The sequence goes on from NC_088832.1 coordinate 36,718,135, forward strand.
GAAGTGCAGTGGCAGTCCTGTCTAAAGCTGGTTCTGGAGTGTCGGCTGAATTGGACCTGGCTGGACTCGGCGTCTGCATCTCTCCACTGGAGGTTCTGCTCTGGACCGGTTCTGGTCCAATGTCTGGAGAATCACCCTGAACTGGTGGAGGTCCTCAGGGATCTGTTCTGGGGTCACTGTTTCCTTTGGCTTTAATTTGTCAGGATCGACTCAGATCCACGTCCAGCTCTGTCGTTTCCGTCAGTCCAAATGCCGGTCCGGCCCGGCGGGCTGCGGCTGTTTGGGTGTTTAATCTCATCTAGAGTCATTTCTGGTCCACCGGGCTTCAAATGTAGCAGAAACGGAGCGGCGCTGTGTTTTTGCACTTTGCTGTAGCAGCTTTTCTTAAATGTGCAAAGTAACTGCAGTTTGGCTGCATTCTGGGGTTCTGAAAGGTCCATCTCATCTCTCACTGAGCCTCATGTAGAACTTCCAGAAGTTTCAGGTCTAACACCAGTACTGAACACTCGCTGTAGTGTCCAGTACATGTTATTTATATTCTTAGATTCTCGTTAAAATTGGTTTGCTGAAAACGTTACAGTTTGATGCTGAAGTTTAGCTGGACCTCATTGCTGCTGGTCTGTGTCCCTGCAGGATGGTGGGACAGAGGGACGAGGACGTCTCCCAGGCCATGGTGGACGTGACGCTCCGCCAGGGTCCAGTAGAACGAGACCTGGTGGCCGTCCTGCAGAAGCTCTACCTGTGTGCCAGCGTGGAGTTCCTCATGGCAGTCGCAGATTTCTTCCTGCAGGCTCTGCCTCCGAGTCCGGCTGCAGCCGGCCCTGTTGCCCCGAGCAACAAGCTGCCGCTGAAGCAGATCGCAGAACCACGGAGCGAAACCAAACCCGGTAGGACCCAGTAGGACCCGATAGGCCCCAGTAGGACCCGATAGGACCCAGTAGGACCCGATAGGCCCCAGTAGGACCCGATAGGCCCCAGTAGGACCCGATAGGCCCCAGTAGGACCCGATAGGCCCCAGTAGGACCCGATAGGCCCCAGTAGGACCCGATAGGCCCCAGTAGGACCCGATAGGCCAGCCTTAGTTTGAGTCAGTTATAATGAGAGGAAACTCCAGTCGCCACAAACCAGTAGAGAAAAACAGCCGATGAACCTTAAAGTCTAGAGGAGAACTTGGCAGGTAGGGGCCTGTGGGGCCCTGAGGCCTGTGGGGCCCCGAGGCCTGTTGGGCCCACAGGCCTGTGGGGCCCTGAGGCCTCCCTGCATCAGGGCCCTCAGCCCTTTGGGCCCTGGCCAACTAGGGCTCTCGGGCCGAGCTCAGTGAGTTGGGTTCCCCGAACGGAAAGCAGCGGCGGCGTCCTCTGCTGCAGCTCCTCCTGACCCTGTGCTGTCTCTGCAGCCGCGGCGCTGACGACCCGGCTGCGGGCGGTCGTCGTGGACCCGGAGGTGGTGTTTGTAGCCGACCTGATGAAGGCGGACGCGCCGGCGCTCGTCGCCTCGTTTCAGGGTGACTTCAACCTGCTGGAGGAGGCGGACGGGTCGCGGAGCGTAAAGGCCAACCTGAGGGAGCTGAAGGTTCTGGCCGGCCCGTTCATTCAGAGCAAGGAGAACAGAGCCGTGACCACTGTAAGTCCTGATCTGCAGAATCAGCACCAGTGCGGGGTCGGTTCCTCTGATCCAGATGTGACTCGTTGTACCAGGTGCTGCAGCCTTGCTCTGTCACACTGGAAACCAGAACCAGTCGGACCCGGCCAGCCAGCGGCTCGGTGACGGTGGAGGAAGTCATCGTTAAGGTCGGTTCTGCTGATGTTCAGTGTAATATTTATTTCATTTCAGTTGATTCTCCAGTAGGAAGCTGTACATTTTTAAAGAAACATTGAGTGAAGCTACTGGGTCACTGGTTGCCATGGCGATGCCCTCCCTCTCTGGGGAGCCCACAGCATCACTCTTCTCATCAGACAGAAATATGACTTGTGTGGAAAAAAAGTCATCAGAACATCTAGACTGTTTCTGCAGGAGTGCTGATGGGTTCAACAGAACCTTCAGGTCCAGTTTCTCCAGAACCAAATCTACAGGAAGTGAATGAGAAAGTGGGCGTGTCTCTCTGGGCTCTGATTGGTCAGAAACCAGGAAGTCCTCCAGCAGTGGGAGACGGAAGCACCAATGAGAAGGAGGAGCTGGAGGTGTGGAGTTGAAGCTGAGCTCATGAACGGAGATTAAACCGGGTCAGAACCATCATTCGAACAATCTGTGAGAGAACTGGGTCAGGTAAAGTCCAGTTGAACTGATGGATCTCATGGACAGGACGTCCAGTCAGGACCGGCTCACTCACTGCTGCATTGAAACATTGAAATTCATTTAACAGGTTTTTCATGTTTCTTTAATCTAATCAGACATTTTGACCAAAAGTCAAAGATTTTTATTCCTGATAGGGTCACTTGGTCTGATTCTTCATAAAGATCCTAAAGAGAAGTGAAAGCAACCTGATGGGTGGGGGTAAAGTGTTGCAGTGGTCTAGTCCAAGTCTGTCTGACTGACTCATCTGTGTTGTGCTAACTGCGAAACAGGAAGTGCTGAACTGTCCTCCAGCTCAGTGTTGCCTCATGCTCTGCTCAGATCTCTCCGGTCATCCTCAACACGGTGATGACGATAACGGCCGGCATGACGGCGAAGCCGCCGGCCGAGCCGGGTCGGGCGTCTCCGGTGGAGGTCGGCGACCTGTGGTCCGTCATGAACATCTACAACTGCAACTTCTGGTACCTGGGGGTGGACCAGGCCACCGAGATCACGGAGAGCTACCGGGAGTCTGACGGCAGCACCGAGGGGGAAACCTTCACCGCGCAGGTCAAGGTAAACTGCACCGGACCGTCTGGAGCTTTGCTCAGGTGAGGGCGGAGCCCGTTCTTCTTCATGGAGTCTTCCGCTGTTCCAGGTGGTCCAGGTGACGCTGGAGTCGGGTTTGGGCCATCGGACGGTCCCGCTGCTGCTGGCTGAGACGTCCCTTAATGGAGCGGCCAAGAACTGGTCGTCTCTGCTGCAGCTGCAGGCCGACTTGACGCTGGAGGTGATGCAGCTTCATGCAGCTTAGGGACTTTTATTATGAAAAACTTCACAGTGATTCAGTTCAGACAGAGATGAGAACTAAAACACACCATGTATGGAAAATGAAGTGGAATCAACTTTAGCAACATTGATTTTTTTCATTACATTCACAAAAATACATGTTTCTAAGTTTGACCCAAAATGTTGAACTTCTGAGTTTTTATTGGAACATTAAAAGAAGAAACTCAGAACCAGCAGCTTCAGTTGTCCTACAACTTGTATCTGTCTCTCTCCTTCACCTGACTCCAACATCAGCTCATTAGAATTACAATATTTTAGGAAAATAACACAATGAGCGTGTGCTTCGACCTACACTTCTCAGTCTAAGCTTTGCTTTCTTGTCATTGACAGGAATTTAAATATTGTTGATCTATTTCTGAACTACTTTTATCAGCTGATTAGTTCTTTCAGCTTTGTGTTTTTTGTGGTTTTACTTGTGTATGTAAAGGTTAAGAAGAACCAAACAATAAACAATATAGATATTAGCAGAGCCAATGTTAATAAGGCTGATTAATTCCAGAGGAAGTCACAGGAGACCACTGATCTAAAGAATTGGACTATCAAAATAAAGCTCAACGATAATGTCCAAGGAAGAGACTTGATCTCATTGTGTTGGCTGACTAATCCCAGCCCTTTCAAAATAAAGTTGAAAAGAGTCTTCAGAGTAAAGGTCTAGATCTCAACAAGATTGAAACCTAAAGGATCCCTGCTGATCTGGGTTTCAGTTCCAATGATGATCCAACGAGTAAATGAATGAATGACCCGGTTCTAACCCTAACACTACCCTCTCCTTGGGTTAGGGGTTGAAATGTCGATGGGCAGGAAGTCCAGAGCTCCATGTTTCTGTAAATGGTTTTCCTGAAGCACATTAAAACATCTCTACAGTCCTGATCAATCTGTAGTTCAGTCCAATGATGTTCAGTTTGCTTTGCTACAAGGAACCCTCAGATTCGAGTTATTTTCTTTGATGATGGAAACAAGCTAACAGTCTGTTTGTTTGCAGGTGAACTATTTTAACGAGATCCACGCCGTGTGGGAACCGCTAATAGAGCGAGTGGACAGCGGCCGGCGCCGCTGGAACCTGCAGCTGGAGGTAACGAATCTCTCCTCACACTGAGCACGACTCGTTTTGCTCCGCCGCCCTGATCGGGGCTCCGATCAGTCCACTATGTTGAGAGTTTGATTGGGTTACTCTTTTTTTCTGCACAGATTAAGAATAATCCAGTCATGGACAAGAGTCCTGTGCATGGAGATGACTTTGTGTTCCTTCCTGAACCTCAAACTGCCATCAGCATCTGCTCCAAAGACACCCTGAACATCACCTTCTCCAAGTCCAGCCTCAGCGTCTTCCAAAAGCTCGCAGAGGTACACCTCAGTCCAGCAGGGGGTGCTGTTTGGCAGGTTTGCATTTGAAGGTGGAAATACCCTTTAATGCTGTTTGTTCTCCTTCAGGCATTCAGCGAAGGAGCAGCCTCAGCCTTCGACTCCACTCTGAAGGAGAAACCTCCCTTCACCCTGAGAAATGCTCTGGGCATTCCAATCATCGTGCAGCACAGCGCCAACCTGAGGCCGGTCGGATCCGTGGCACAAGGAAAACTTCACGAGCTGCCGGTGGATCAGAGCATGGACCTGATGCACTCTGCCTTTGAATCCACAATCAGAGGGAAACTGTCAGCTCTGCAGCGTCAGGAGAGCGGCCTGTTTAACCTCACCATCGGTCTGAAACTCCCTCTGATCGCTGCCTTTCCTCTAAGTCCTGACAGTTGTAGTGACGCTGTCTGTCTGAACCTGCAGTGCCTTCTGGGTACAGCGAGATCTCCAACATCGCCGTGGATAATCCTGGCAGACGTCTCTACAACGTTCGAGGTCCGATGCTGCAGGAGGCGGTGTCTGTGCTGCTGCAGATTGATGCTGCTGAAGGCAACAAGATCATCACCGTACGCTCCCCCCTGCAGGTCAGAACCCAAACTCTCCCCACTTCATTGTAACCAACACTTGCTGTAGGCCGCCCACCGTCTCCATCTGTGTCTGCAGATTATAAACCACTTCACAGAACCCTTCACCATCCTGAAATACTGCCCAGCATCCAGAACCCTGCAGAGCATCGGCACAGCGGAGCCGGAACGGGAGTTTCATGTTGATCTAGAAGCATACAGGTGGGGCTCTCCGAGGGGTTCTCAGCTGGTTCTGTCAAACGGCACGGAGCTGAACGTGTCCTGTCGTCTCTTTCTGGCAGGTGCCAGCTGTTTGTGCGTCCAGCGGGTCGCCTGGACGGGCTGTACGGTCCGTCTTCCAGCTGCGTGGCCTGGAAGGAGCAGGTCCACTGCAGCTCTGAGGTCCAGTCCGTCCTGCAGTGTCCTGCGTCAGACAGCAACCTGCTGCCGCTCATGGTCAGCACGCTGGCCGTCCCTGACGACCTGCGGCACATCAGCAGCCGCGGTGAGGAGGACTGGGACCCCGCCTACATCCTCCACCTGCATCCAACGGCAGCGCTGTGCAACCTGCTGCCGTACACCGTCAGCTACATCATGGAGGTAGGCCGGCTGTCTGCCTGTTGATCGATCCAACGAGTAAATGAATGAATGGCCCGGTTCCTTTAGTCTCCTTGGGTTAGGGGTTGAAATGTCGATGGGGCAGGAAGTCCAGAGTTTCACCTTTCACTAAATCTTTTCCCTGAACCACATTAAAACATTTCTTAAGTCCTGAACAATCTGTAGAGCGTCGGTTGAAAGAATAACATCCCAGGTGACCTTTTCCTCACCCCTTCACAATGACCTCAGCAGGTCTTCAACACCTCATTGTAATGGGTTTTTACATTTTTTACGGATAAAGTTGCCAACATCAGAGCCAGTATCTCTGGACCCTCTGACCTCTGACCTGTGGTCTCTTTTACCCATCAGATCACTGATCTTTTGAAGCGTATGCTGCTGTCATCGAGTCCATTGGATGGGCCCACTGTGGGGGGGGGGGCCCAGGGTTCAGTTCTGGGCCCACTGTGGGGGGGGGGCCCAGGGTTCAGTTCTGGGCCCACTGTGGGGGGGGCCCCAGGGTTCGGTTCTGGGCCCACTGTGGGTGGGGGGCCCCAGGGTTCGGTTCTGGGCCCTCTGTGGGTGGGGGGCCCCAGGGTTCGGTTCTGGGCCCTCTGTGGGTGGGGGGCCCCAGGGTTCGGTTCTGGGCCCTCTGTGGGTGGGGGGCCCCAGGGTTCGGTTCTGGGCCACTGTGGGGCCCCAGGGTTCAGTTCTGGGCCCACTGTGGGGGGCCCCAGGGTTCAGGTCTGGGCCCACTGTGGGGCCCCAGGGTTCAGTTCTGGGCCCACTGTGGGGCCCCAGGGTTCAGTTCTGGGCCCACTGTGGGGCCCCAGGGTTCAGGTCTGGGCCCACTGTGGGGCCCCAGGGTTCAGTTCTGGGCCCACTGTGGGGCCCCAGGGTTCAGTTCTGGGCCCACTGTGGGGCCCCAGGGTTCGGTTCTGGGCCCACTGTGGGGCCCCAGGGTTCAGTTCTGGGCCCACTGTGGGGGGCCCCAGGGTTCAGTTCTGGGCCCACTGTGGGGCCCCAGGGTTCGGTTCTGGGCCCACTGTGGGGCCCCAGGGTTCAGTTCTGGGCCCACTGTGGGGGGCCCCAGGGTTCAGGTCTGGGCCCACTGTGGGGCCCCAGGGTTCGGTTCTGGGCCCACTGTGGGGCCCCAGGGTTCAGTTCTGGGCCCACTGTGGGGGGCCCCAGGGTTCAGGTCTGGGCCCACTGTGGGGGGCCCCAGGGTTCAGGTCTGGGCCCACTGTGGGGCCCCAGGGTTCAGTTCTGGGCCCACTGTGGGGCCCAGGGTTCAGTTCTGGGCCACTGTGGGGGCCCAGGGTTCAGGTCTGGGCCACTGTGGGGGCCCCAGGGTTCAGGTCTGGGCCCACTGTGGGGGGCCCAGGGTTCAGGTCTGGGCCCACTGTGGGGCCCAGGGTTCGGTTCTGGGCCCACTGTGGGGCCCCAGGGTTCAGTTCTGGGCCCACTGTGGGGGGCCCCAGGGTTCAGGTCTGGGCCCACTGTGGGGCCCCAGGGTTCGGTTCTGGGCCCACTGTGGGGCCCCAGGGTTCAGTTCTGGGCCCACTGTGGGGGGCCCCAGGGTTCAGGTCTGGGCCCACTGTGGGGGGCCCCAGGGTTCAGGTCTGGGCCCACTCCTCTTTCTATTGTACTTGCGCCCACTGGGCCTGATATAAATCGCTACAGTAACGTCCAGGCTCTGGACCGGCTCTGGACCGGCTCTGGACCGGCTCTGGACCGGCTCCCTCCTTCAGTGGCTGCTCCGAGGCGACTGACGCATTTAAAGAGTCTCAAGGCTTCAGACTGGCTGCTGGTTCATTCTGTTCATTCATTTTAGATTGTTTTATTGCTGATGTTTCCTTTTTGTAAAGCACTCTGTGATCTTTATGTCTGAAAGGTGCTGCATCAATAAAGTTTACTTACCTTTTCCGTCATGTTTGGGTTGGAATATGTTGGGTTCACTTCATCCAAGGAAACGGCTCATTAAATCTGCCCTGTGTTTTGTTCTGGTGTCCCGCAGAACTCGGCTGAAGTCTCTGAGATTCAGGAGGGCAGCACCTCAGACCTGCTGAACGCCCGCGTGTCGGGCGAGATCATGTCTGTGGCGCTGATCCAGTACCAGGGCCGGGGCTGGCACGGACACATCCAGATTAAACGGGAACTGCCGGAGTTTTTCGCCGTGTGCCTGACCTGCGACGCGGACACGGCGCTGACGGTGGACGTGAGCGTTCACGTGACGAAGACAGCGAGCCGCGTCCTGCTGTCGCTCTTCAGTCCGTACTGGATCATCAACAAGACGAGCCGGGTGCTTCAGTACAGCTCAGAGGACGCCGTCTTCAAGCATCCGGCCGAGTACCGAGACGTCGTCCTCTTCTCCTTCAAGAAATCAAATCTGTTCACCAAAAACAAGGTGAGAGTCGCCGTGAAGGCGGAGTTTCATCAGACCGCCTTAAAGAGCCACGAACCCATCGCTGTTCAGCTGAATGTAAAGACTTTTCTATATTCGTTCTTAAGTTTTTCTCTCTTATTTATTTACCCAATATTTATACTGCAGTTAGGGCTGATCACTGATATGTACCTGTATGAATACATCACAGGTTACAGATCATTTTCTGTATTTGACCTGCTATTTTAAAGCCCATCTGTCATTTAATATACTAACCTGAGGATATTAGAACCTGGAAGAAGCTAATTAGACTGTAACATGTGCAGAACCGCTGCTAACAAATGGAGCCTCCTGGGTTCACGTTACCGTCCCGCACCCTCTGGTGTGTGTGTGTGTGTGTGTGTGTGTGTGTGTGTGTGTGTGTGTGTGTGTGTGTGTGTGTGTGTGTGTGTGTGTGTGTGTGTGTGTGTGTTTCTCCACCATTTCGTCACAGTGATGCAACGATCTTTTCTTTTTGCCTCAGTTAAAATTCACACAACCCTTCACTACATCAACACACAGCAACAAGGTGGAAATAATCAGCTGTCAATATCGGTCCGGTTTCACTTATCAGATTGATCGGCTCCAGGTCAATCAGTCACTGGACATAATTCCTCCATCACTGGATGGTTTTGATCCATCAGATCTGCTTTTTACTAAATCTAATTCGGCTCAGTTTAGGTTTTCCTCTGACCGTAAAGACGTTTCTGTCTACACAGCCTGAGCGTCCATCTGGGTTTGGATTTTAGCATCTTCTTCTTGCATGTGAATTTATTTCATAAGGAACAGTGCATATTAATCAGCATGAGCGCGTTAAAACTGTGTGGTCGCTCTGCAGCTGCAGCTCTGCATCTCCACCAGCTCCTTTTCTGACGGCTTCTCCCTGGACACAGTGGGAAGCTACGGTTGTGTCCGCTGTCCCTCCACCAACATGGACTTTCTGGTACGTCCCATTGTCTCCTACTGGTTTTAGCTCTGAGTGGCTCTTCTGTGAAGCTCCTCCTGTCGCCCCCTGCAGGTGGGCGTCAGCATCCACATGAGCAGCTTCAACCTGACCAGAATCGTCTCCTTCAGTCCGTTCTACACGCTGGTCAACAAGTCTTCATACGAACTGGAGGTGGGAGAACTCCTCAGCCAGACGGCCACCAGGTGGCACTACGTTCCGTCCACCGAGGTGAGGAGAACCGGCAGCAGAACCCGGTCTGGGTCAGAACCTGGCCTGGTTTCGATCTCCTGCTGTTGGTTTGCAGTGCCTCCCTCTCTGGCCGGAGAAAAGCTCCGAGAAGCTTTGTGTCCGAGTGGTGGGATCACTGTCCCACTCCAAGTTCTTCTTCTTCAGTCAGCAAGACAACGGCACCCTGCTGAGCATGGACATGGTCAGTGTTTGTCTCTGGACCTTTAACCTTTAAAGCATTTCCAGTCTTTGACCTGAGACTCTTTGCAGTGTGGAGGGATCATGGTGGACATCAACGTCTCCAATCACGCCACCATCATCAGCTTCAGTGAATATTATGACGGAGCCGCCCCCGCCCTGCTGATCAACCACACGCCCTGGGCCACCATCAGCTACAGGCAGAGGTTACTCACACACACACACACACACACACACACACACACACACACACACACACACACACCTAACCCTATCACAGGAAGGTTTGACACAACGGCCCAAAGAAACCAGGTTGCTGCAGCGAATCAGAAAAGATTAAGATGATGCTATCTGACAGGTTTCTTCTCTCATCTGTACTTCCGTAACGCTGTGACCTTTAACCTTCTGGGTGGTGTAATTAGTATCCAGTGTGAGCATGTGACAGTTGTTGATAAGACTGTTACGACCCTGAGCATCTGCTCAGGCAGGAAACTGTTCTAAGGCGTTTAGAGGCTTTTATTATTAAAATGAAGTCTAAGGGGGAGGTGGGGGGGCAGCAGCCCAGGAATCGCTGCCTCGACGTCTGCTGCCCTCCGTCTGCTGCCCTCCGTCTGCTGCCCTCCGTCAGGCACAGATCTTCTTCAGACATTGACCAGCTGGTCTGCTCCCAGGTTCGGCCCGGTGACGTCTTCATGTCCATGTTTGGCATCAAGCAGAGGAAACAAATAGGGAGATGCAGAAACTAAAACTGGGTAGAAAATTGCAAGGATAGCCGTCGTCTTGGAGGAAGAAATGTAGTCAGAAAAACAACCTGAATGATTGTTGTGATCGGTTATTACAGAAACTTTTGAAATCAGATGGAAGAAAAAACAGCAGCAAAACTCACACTGAGTGGAAATGTTTCTACTCAGTGTGTCGGGACCTGGGCTGATCAGGGCTGAACAGCTTCAGACCCAGCAGAAAGATGCTGACTGCAGGAAAGGCTTCAGAGAACCATTGGAGTCTGGAGTGAAGGAAGAAGGTCGTGTGATTTGATTTACTCCCGTCCAGAATGCCGAGTGCTTCAGGCAGAAGAGGCCGATGAACTGATGCTCCCCTGGTTTCTAAATCTTTCTCTACTAACCGCCTGATAACATTTTAACCACTAAACACCAACCAGGTCCTCTGAGTCCGTCGCCCGCCCCACTGCAGATAAATTAGCTCCAAACTGAACTTGATGCTTGAGCCAATTTTTTCCTCCTCACCCTGAAACTATATTTTTGACTCCTGCAGTGGTTCAGAGCTGATCCACAAGCTGGAACCCTGCGAGGCCCGACGCTTTGCTTGGGACGACCCTGCAGGAACCCGCAAGCTCTGCTGGAGCTGCAAGGAGCATTCAGGGGAGCTGGACCTGCTGCAGGTCAGTGCTGCACACTGTTTCAGTGCCGTCTGGACGGTAGACATACAGTTATGTTCATAATAAGAGCAGTGTGTTTCAGAAGAATTCACCAAATAAAGTGTATTTTAATAAACAAATGCATCGAGGACACTGCACATCCTATTTCAAAACAAGAAAATCGGAAAAAGTAGTTGAACATAATATTTTACGGAAAGTCAAGAGATATAATGTTAAAAATAGCGGTGTTGACATAATGTATAATCTAAGAAATCCTTGAAGATTTAACCTTCCTGAGAATCATAAACCAATATTTAGTCGATCAATTCTGGGATTCAGTCCAGGACAACCGTTACATGTAGCTTCAAGACAATTCTCTCTCTTTTTACTTATTTTTTATTGAACATTTCTTTGAGCAGATACAGTGGAGAGGTATCAATACATTTACCTTCATGTACAAATGTTTGTCATCCATGTCCATTTTTAACTGGTTATGAAAATAACATCATCTTTTCCTCATCGCTCCGCCGTCGGTGGTTCCTGTTTGTGATGTTTTTTAATATTTTTAACAGATATTCATCCAGGTAGAGTTTTTACATGATCTGGGTATTCCATATCCCAATATGTTTTTCAAAATAAGACAAACATTATGCCAGTATGTGTTTAACTTTTGACAGGACCAGAATATGTGCATCAGTCTGGCCACAGAGTCTCCAGCATGGCTGTGAACTGGACACCATCCTGCTCCTGATCTTTGGGGTTATAAAGAATCTAATCAGGTTTTTCCAATTAAATTCCCTCCAAACACAGGAGCAGGTGGCTGTGCTCCGAGTTTTACAGATTTTAAATCATCCCTTATATGTTCCTTCAGTTCCTCTTCTTTAATATATAGCAGATGTCTTCCTATCTGCCATCAGTCCCTGACACAGTGCTGAAATAACTCGAAACTTATTTCCTTCATGGTGAAATATCTCAATTTCTTATGCTGGTTTTAATCTCTTTCTCATAATAATCTTTTATCTGCAAGTATCTATACTGGTCTTGGTCCTCCAGTCCAAATTTTATCTTTAAATTATTAAAACTCAGCCGTTTGCCCTTTTCAACCAATTTACACATTTCTGTAATACCTTTATCTGCCCACTGTTTGAAACTTTTATCATAAATTCCTGGTTTAAACCTCGGATCCTCGGATTCCTTCTTTTTTTTAACAGCTTTATTTCTGTTCATTTTCAAATACATGACAAACAGTTATATTTGGTACATTATTACGAAACAGTGGGTGAAAAAACAAACACAATAGCAAGATTTCAAAATAACCTGACAACTATTTAACACAACTGGTCGTGCCTATTAAAGTGTCAATAAATCGGTCATTATTAATTTTTTTTCTTTCTCCCCATCCACTCCCTGCGTCTCTCTTACAGGATAGTAAAGGTCCAGTTAGTATGATTACCCAACCATAGTACTGCCAGCTTATGTTTGAGCTAATCCATAAGAGTCACTGCATCCCGGCCAGTCACATCCATAGAGGATGACATTTCCATGAAGGGGCCCCATGTTGCCCCAAATGCTGCTTGTTTTCTGCTCACATTATAAAGAATCTTTTCCGGTTTACAGTAAGACACCAACTCATCAATCCATTGTCTTATTAATGACGATTTTTCAGATTTCAAATTTTTTTAAATACATTTTTTTTGCTGCTGTGCTTGCAAGAAGAATAAAGTATTTCTTATAATAATTTATTCTAATAGTTGTTAAATCTCCTAAAATCCACACCTTGGGTTCTTGTTCAATCTGATGTCCCACAACTCTTGATGTGATCTCAATCATGTGTTTCAAAAAGTTTCCTATTATTGGACAATACCATAGCATATGCAGAAGGTCCCCATTGGTCACCTTGCATCTCTGACATTTGGAAGAAATTTTTTGTCCATTTTATTCAATCTATACGGAGTGTAATATCCATCCATCCATCCATCCATCCATCCATTTTCTTGCACCCTTGTCCCTCAGTGGGGTCAGGAGCTGCTGGTGCCCATCTCCAGCTAACGTTCCGGGCGAGAGGCGGGGTCACCTGGACAGGTCGCCAGTCTGTCACAGGGCAACACAGAGACACACACAACCATGCACACACACACTCACACCTAGGGGCAATTTGGAAAGGCCAATTAACCTGACAGTCAAGTTTTTGGACTGTGGGAGGAAACCGGAGTACCTGGAGAAAACCCACCATGCACAGGGAGAACATGGAGACTCCATGCAGAAAGACCGGGGCCGGGAATCAAACCCAGAACCTTCTTGCTGCAAGGCAACAGCTCTAACAACTGCGCCACTGTGCAGCCCGGAGTGTAATGTGTCCTATGGAATATATTAAATTGAGTTTGCCTGTGGTTTGTAGAAATGAACATGGTTTGTGACTGTTCTAATAATCGACTCCAATCCTCTTCCTCATAAACACATCCTATTTCCATTTCCCATTTTTGCTTTTTGGCCGCCTGACGTATTGGTAGTGTTCCATTAAGTATACCGTATATAGAGACGTCAATCCTTTAGTTGAACTGTCTAGCTTGTGACATTAATATGATTCAAAGCAGGTTTCAACCGGGATTGCTGGAAATGTCTCACTAGACTTCTCTTTAATCCAACCTCTGATCTGTAAGAATTAAAAAAAATTGTTTTTAGGAAGATCAAACTTTTTACTCAATTGTTGAAAGTTAGCAAGCGTATAATTAATATACAGATCAGCTACTACTTGAATTTTCCTATTTCTCCAACCCTGTAATGTTGAATCAGCAATATGGCTTGAAAGATTAGGGTTTCCCCACAAGGGTGTTCTTCTAAGGAAATTAATATTTACATCTAAAAGTGAGCGAGACTTTGCCAGGCGGTAAATGTGTTCAGAATTATTGTGTTGCCAAGCTTCTTCTATCGCCTATGAATGGAATGTCCTTTAAGGGCACATGCTTCATCTCATGTTGCTGTATTGAGACCCATCTGGCTTCGCTTTTCTCTGCATGTAGTCAGATCCAAATCGGTCTGTACTGAGAGGCGATGTAGTAATGACTAAAATTTGGAAGATTCAATCCACCCCTTGAATACTGAGCCTGTAGTGAAGTTATCTTAACCCTGCGGTTCTTTTTTTGCCATATGAAGGAATTTATGATTTTGTTAAGCTCTCTGAAAAACTTTTTGGGAACAGTTATTGGAAGGCATTGAAACAGATATATATATTTAGGCAAAGAATTCATTTTAATAGTATTGATTCTGCCTATGAGTGATAAAGGCAGATCCATCCATCTTTGAACATCAAGTTTAGTTTTTTCCATTAACTTTGTATAATTTTGTTTAAATATTTAATCCTCTGATTTACCCACTTGGATAACCAGGTATTTAAAGCCGTTGTTACACCATTTTAATGGGTTAGTAAGAGTTCTAATATTATCATCCTGCACATTTAAGGATAGAATCTCACTTTTATTGTAATTTCATTTGTATCCTGAGGCTGCACTGTATGCTTTAAGGCACAGGTGTCAAACTCCAGTCCTCGAGGGCCGCTGTCCTGCAGTTTTTAGATGTGCCACAGGTACAAAACACTGGAATGAAATGGTTTAATTACCTCTTGCTTGTGTAGATCAGTTCTCCAGAGCCTTGCTAATGACCTAATTATTCTATTCAGGTGTGGTGCAGCAGAGGCACATCTAAAAGTTGCAGGACAGTGGCCCTCGAGGACTGGAGTTTGACACCCCTGCTTTAAGGCATTCTAAAAGAGGGGGGGTTGAGCTGTATGGCTTGGTTATATATAACAAAAGGTCATCTGCGTATAATGAGAGTTTATGCTCATTTGCACCAAATTTGATTCCAGTTACAGAAGCGTTGGATCGGATAGCAGCAGCTAGAGGTTCAATTGCAAGTGCAAAGAGCAGAGGGGAGCTGGGACAGCCCTGCCTACAACCTCTAGATAAGGAAAATGTAGTAGATAGAACATTATTGGTTAGTATATTAGCTTTTTGATTATTAAATAGTGAATAATATGAATAAAAAACATTCCTCATCCAATCTGCACGCAGTTTTAAATGTTCCATGTCTGTAAGATGACTTTCTTGAATAAATGCAATATCTGTTTTCTGCCTCTTTAGATATGTCAGCATTTTCATCCTTTTAATTGGCGAATTAATACCCCTAATATTCTGTGAATACATGTTAAATGATCCATTGGTTAAGCTCTTTGCATAGATGTCTGGCCAAGATGGCGGCTCCAGTTTCCCACCTGGGATTATGCACCATATTTATATTGGTAGTTAATTTGGGCCTTTGTGTAAGTAAAGGTTTAATTTTCATTGAGAGATCGTACATTCCCCAAAATACACACACAAAACCTCCCCTCCTCCTAGAACTCTGTCCCATAAAGAACCCATAACAGAGTAACGATAGGTAGAAAATTCTCCTAAACAACCTTTACATCTGGTGGCTCCAGCAACTTAGTTCAATTCACTACTCATGACATTCTCTATGTCTCCAAAATTTACCACTAACATATTATGGCTTATCCAACAATAGGTTGACTCACAAGGAACTGAAGGGTCATCCATGCATCAACAGCAACAACAAAAAGACCACAAAAAACCTTAATACTTAATATCCTTAATATCTTGAACAACGTGAGTCACCACCCAGATAGCACAAAATGATTGAATCAACGTTGAAAGTGGTCGGTGACTTGAATGTTGAATCAACGTCAGGGTTTCAACCATAACTGACATTATGTCAATGTTGATTCAACCATCATCTGAATGTGGATCTGCATGCAGATTTGAGTTGATTTCATATTGAATGAAAGGATTTATGTACATCTTTAGGTCTGATAGGTAACATAACATACCACTAAAAGTTTCTTCACTGGTGTTAAACACTATATTATTGGCAGATCATGGCTAAACTGTGTACAAAAGGTTAAAAATGACAACATGGGTTTGATATAACATTTTATTTAAGAAAAGGGACAGATCTTTAAACATATTTGATTCCTTTTTGACTGTCAGAATAACAGTCTATTGTCCACAGAAGAACAGAGTCCATGAGGTTAAGCTTTGTACTGTATGAACCAGGGAAACGGTACAAGTTGTGGTAACCCCAGTTTGACTCTGGTTGGCGTCACTTTGATTCCTTGTGATGTCTTCCTCTCATTCTGGTGTGTAATGAAGCCACTTCGACAGTTTTACTGCAGTCCTCAAGAGTCAGCTTTAGGTCAAACTGCAGAGCAACGGCTGGAAAACAAAAATAAAAGTGAGGAAGGTTAGAAATACAAAACATTTGAAAAGTTCTGAAATACATTGAAAGATTAACCAGTGTACTGGTTACAGGTCTGAGAACAAATACAAACCATATAGTTCCCCATGTACACTCACTGTTAAATTAATATTCATCTTAATGTTTACTTATACAACTACATTTACCTATGAAGCTGAAGTCTAGTGTTGGATTCATGATGCTGCACTCATGTTAAAATGAGGGAATCAATATTTAAAATAAAGGCTGTTCATCAGAAAACCTAAAGATAAAACTCAGGGAGGATCAGGGTTTATTTAACACACCAGAGACAGATAAACAGAGCAAAAGGTGATTTATACTGAAGTTGGAAAAATTATAATTTATACAGAATAAACTTGCATCAAATAGCTGGTTTAATTATCAACTACAAATATTTCCAAATACGTTGATTTAATTCATTACTAAATGTCCACGTGCTGATAAAGATCCCACACCAGTAACAATAGGCCAGTTCAGTTTAACCAGTTACCAATTCAAGGATCAACAGACTGAATCAGTCATTAGCAGGTTTAGTTCAGTGTTTCACCTGCCTTACATGTTTTAAGTTTGTGGGTTCACTCTTTGAGGCTGCGGGCCCACCACGATTGGTTCCTTGCCCGCATTTAGGTACCTCAAAGGGTTATACACTCTCACTCGAGATCAGGAACCACCTTGAGCAACAGGGTTAGGGGTTCCTTTCTGCCTCACCTGGATTTAATCTATGGATGATTAACAACTTTTTGCACTTCTTGATGGCTGCAGACGGTCATGCAATCATCTAACTCAGTTGTTCTGGAACAGAGACACATCTAAGCACGTCCCTAAGCACATCATAATAAAACGTTAAAAACAAGTGATTACTATCGCAACAATTTAAAGCCCACCTGGAGCAGCCAGCCTTACACTTCCTTGTCCACCACATGCTCTCCCAGACCAAACAAATAGGCCCCGCCCTATTTTAAAAACTCAAATCCCACAAAATCTCACAGGATTTCATACTTAGGCCTGGAGTGGTGGGCAGGATGAAAATAATACAAAATGAGACATGACCTCAATTACTAAAAATATCTGTTTTGCCCCAAAATAACCAGGATTACTATGGGCACAAAACAATGCCCTTATTTTTCAATAAACACATTTAAGATCAAAGTAATATTGAAAAACTTACCATAAAACTGCTCAGAGGAGAATTCAATTCAGAAGCTGGTTGCAAACAAACCAGCAGCAAAGTGGCTGTTTGGTTGGGACAAACCACTAGTGTAAAAAGGGGGAGTCGGACTGTACAACTAGTAGAGACTTGTAGATGTTTTTGTGTCAACACATTATGCACAGTCAGTAATAATATTTACAGACAAGTAAGAAAATGTACATAAAGGAATCACAACCCAATGTTCTCAACATGTAGTGCATAATTTGAAACATGATTAACCCCCAAATAGTAATAAAATGTTCTGACCCAGAGCTCAAGGATGGGGGGAGGGAAGAAGGGATGAGAGGGGGTAAAGAGGGGAAGGCTGGGAGGAGCAGGTGGGTGTGGGCAGGTTTGGGAGGGAGTAGGGGAAGATGAGGTGAGGAGGGGTGCAACAAACTGCACAGATTGCACACATGGAGGCCTTGGGGGTGGGCTAATCCTGGTCCTCGAGGGCCGGTGTCCTGCAACTCTTAGATGTCTCCCTGGTAGAACACACCTGGATCCAATAGCTGAATCATCTCCTCTGTTCAGGCAGGTTCTCCAGAGTCCTGCTAACAACCTTATTATTTGACTCAGGTGTGTTGAAGTAGAGACACATCTAGTTACATGGAGTTGCCCACCCCTGCCTCAGTCGTTGACGCAGCTGTCGCAGGTTCAATTCCTGGCCTTGGCAACCTTTGCTGCATGTCTTCCCACTTTTCTCGTTACCCCCTTTCTTGTCAATTAACTATTAAATAAAGGCCACTAGAGCCAAAAAAATCTTTAACAAAATAAAATGGGAAAATTTAAAACCCTCACCTAAAATTAAAATTGTGTCACCCGGAGCCCAAGGAGGAGGGGAGGAGAGTGGAAAGGGGGAGGAGAGTGGGGGGTAGATGGACCCAAGTGAGGGGTGGGTGGTGGGGGGAAAGGGTGTGTGTAGAGGGGTGTGAAAAACAGCTTACATTGATTGAACATTTAGATCATGAGTTCTTCCCTAAACCTTGTCCTCAATCAAACTGACCTGCGTGTTTTCAGTTCAGCAAAACCCTGTTAATCAGACATCAATTAAAATCATGTGTGCTGAATTAGGGAAATGCCTAAAACTTGCAGGGCTTGGAGGACCAGAGCTGAAACACACTGGATTCACTTTGACTTTACTTGAAATAATTAAGTTTGATACCATGTTTGTATCCCTTGTCTGACACAATGACTCAAGCTAACCAGGGACAGATTCCCTACTAAGCCACTGTGGCTCTGTGGGTAGAGCAGTTGTCCTGTGATCGGAAGGTTGACGGTTCAATTCCAGCTTCCTCATGTCACTGTGACCCCTGGGCACCTAAACCCAACTGATCTGTGCATTAAATAAATGTGTGAATGTGACTCTAGTGTAAAGTGCTTTCAGTGGTCAAAATGACTGGAAAAGTGTTATATAAGTTTATTTACCATTTCTTAAGTAAACTAAATGATTTGAGTAAGACTGACTTAAATCTGTTATCTTAAACATACTTAGTAAATTTGTTAAAAATAAATTAACAAATTGAGTTGGATGATTATAATATATTGAATTGGTTAAACTTAATTAAGTTGGATAAATTTAATAAATTCAGTTGGATAAACTTAATTGAATTGCTTGTTACCTACAGAAGCAATTCAATTAAGTTGGTTCAACTATTTTCTTTATAGTTGATCCACCGTCAGTTGTTGACCTCAACCATACATGCAACCTTCGTAATAATAATTCAACATTAAATTAACATATTTTGCCAACAGTGAAGCAGCTGTGTGTTTGGGCCATCCCACTCATGTAAATGGTGGGGTGGACCGCTCCACTCCTTGTAGTACGTTGTAGATGTTTTTGTGTCAATATATCACAAACAGTTGGTAGGAATTTTTATGAACAAGTAAGAAAATGTACATAAATGAATCATCACCCACTATCCTCTGCAGTGCTTAATTTAAAACAACCCCTCAGTAATAAAATGCTCTGACCCAGAGCTCTGATGAGGAGCAGAGGGGGGGAGGGGGTGCAGCAAAACAGCTGACATTGATTCAACATTGATCAGACGTTGATCAGACATCAGCATTTCAGTCATTAGATTTCAACCACAAAACAACATTGATTCAATGACACAGTTTCAACTTTGGTTACTTGGTTAGAGCTGGATGGTAGTTTGATGGTTGATCCACCATCATTTGTCGACTTCAACCAAAAATCAACTATTCTAACTATTTTTCAACGTTGATTTAACATCGTGTGCTATCTGGGCACCCTTTTCATTAATGTCCAATTATAATAAGCACCACAGTCATTTCAACCACTGGACAGTGGCGCAACTACACATTATTCAGGTGGATGCAAAAACATAGATCGCATCCCCCCGCTTGATCACCGCCAGCTTCGAAGGAAGCATCATGGCAGCAATCAACTCTTTCAATTGTGCTTCGTGTTGCACTGGGGTTCCGTCTGCTCTTTTGAACCCTCTTTGTTTCCATATTGCGGCAAATAAAAAGCATACGCCAGGGGCATAGGCTGAGTCAGTGAACACATTTGCGACTTTAGACCTAGCCATTTTACAGGCTTCAGTTAATGCTTTAAGTTCTGCGAGTTGTGCAGAACATGGTTGGATCACATCTTTCAGCTTTGACGGTTACAAAATGTTCACCTAATTGTTGTACCACTGCAAAACCTGCGTGGTTTCCTAGGTGATCTCTGAAACATGACCCGTCAACGAAGTATGTGATTTCTGCGTCAGGCAAAGGAGTGGATTCCAAATCTGGTCTGAGTCTTGTGTATTTCATTGTTTCCGCTACACACTCATATGGTTCTCCGTCACAATCCAGAGGAATCACATTTGCCGGATTATTGGTGATACATCTTTGAATAGTTATGCCAGGATATGTCAGAAGTAACATTTGAATTGTCCTTTAACACTTAAAGGACAATTCTGTCTCTTTATTATTTATTTTTCTTCCATCACCGTTAATCGACCCGTACCGCTGCGTGCACCCCACAAAAATGGTATCAAAACGTTCAGCTTGATACCATTTTTATTATTATTATTAAAAATAATAGGGAGCTGTTACTTTTAGTGGGATTCCGAGTTAAAATGACGACATAAATTGAGAAACAATGAGAAAAATCGAGGCTGAGTGTCTCACAGAATTGGCAATCTTTCTCTCTGAAACACACACAGCACTGTGGAGGTCTGACTCCAAAACTCTTATACTCCCCCTCACAGGCACAAATATCGGCCTATTGGTCTGAAAATCGGTCATGACATAGATACATATGCCTGCTCCCGTAAAATGTTTTAAAAATGTTGCTAGGACTTTTGGTTTTGTGTCAGGGTCCTTGAGACCGATGCTGGGTGTCTCCCAAGTATAGAAACTCTGTCTCCAGCATACTGTCTGACAGAGAGAGCCAGCCCAGGTCCAGATAATTAATTACCATAGCAACAGGTCCCAGAGAGGCAGTGAGTAGTCTCACAAACAGGCGCAGAGACAGGTCTCACAATACATTGTGGGAAGAATACATATTTCCTGTGACTATTCATATTATACTTAGATAAAATAATTATTTCTCTGAATTTTTGAGTGTGAATTAAAATCCTTTGCATGAAGATTGAAATTTTTTTTAAATAAACAATTACCGACTGTCTTCATGTTTTTATTTCGGACCGTGAGTGAGAACCACATGTGCGAAGGTTATAGTCGTCAGTCTGGGACTGAATTTCACTGAGCACGGGGTTCAGCCATTGTAGTGTAGTGTTGAACCAAGTCAGCTGTAGCATTATGGTGATGGACCTGGCAAGCGTTTCTGTTATTGCGCTCTGGTGGGGAACCAAGTCAGACCTGCACGGATGTGTGAGCTTGTGGCTAAAATGCTGGGTCCAAAGCGATGGACTTCTGCTGGCCCCATTTAAATTTCTTCAGAAAATTTCTAGTTAAATAATACCTTTCTTCTGAACAGTGTCATGAGCGACCCCTATTACTTTGTTCAAATGCACATCCAGCAGCATCAGTTGACTAGAATCTTACATAAGGGTCACCTGCTTAACACCTATGTATTTCCTATAATCAATGACCTCATTGATTGAACTCAGCACTGCTATTTTTTGAACACGCCCCTTTCAGTAAATGATTCAGTCTCACAGAATCAGCAGCATGAACATCAGGCCTGTTGGGTCTGTTGGTTTACTAAACCTCTAGAAACGTACTGAGGTGTAGAAGTTGAAAGTCAAACAAAAACAGTGAACACAACTGTACATCATTATAGTCTCTTCACTTACCTGAAGCTTCTGCAGCCACAAAATGAGCAAAGTACTTCTAATCAATTCATGAGGCAGTATGTATTATTGAAGTTGCTACATGTTTTTGTAAAGTATGGCCAAAGCAAAATGAAAAATCCATCAATCTCTTGAAGACCCAGAGGTGTTTGCAACATGCAGCTAACAGTAAATGTTTTGTGTCTTGAGAGTTCCTGGAAGGTCCAACTGCTGATTTGTTTGTTGCGTAAAATCCGTTCAGGGATGTGAGGAGGAACAGCTCCTCCTGTCTCCCAGGAGCTAACCCTAACCCCTTCAGTCCTTTCTGTTCCACAACCAGCTGCCTGTAAATGTGGATGCCGTTAAAACCTCCAGCACAGCCGCTTCATAGAGCGTCTCGCTTTGCCTCCTTCAGGATGATGTGAGTCAGTTTACCTATGATGGCCAGGCTCAGATCCACTGGGTGTCCTTCCTGGATGGACGGCAGCGGGTGCTGCTGTTCACCGAGGACACCGGCGTGGTGACCAAGGCTCGGCAGTCGGAGGAGCTCGAACAATTTCAGCAGGAACTGAAAGTGTCTCTGCAGAACCTCGGCCTGTCGCTCATCAACAACGGCAACCGGCAGGAGATCGCGTACATCGGCATCACCAGGTAAACTCCATGATGTCATTGACTGAACAGTGGAGGCACAGATACCTCCAGAAACACATTAGAAAAACTTTTGAATAATTTTATGATAATTCTTGAAGCGTTTTTAAAATAAATATGGTAAAGCCACAACAAATATCCAGGCACTTTAACCCTTTCAGTCATTAGTTAGTCCTGAGCGTCCAGCGCTGCGGATGCAGTGACTCTGCTGCGATTCTGCCTCACAGCTCCGGCGTGGTTTGGGAGTTTAAGCCAAAGAATCGCTGGAAGTCCTTCAGTCAGAAGAACATCAACCTGCTGGAGAAGGTTTACCAGAGTCAGCTGAGTGGGAAGACGGAGGGAGGCTGGGTCAGACTGGACAGCAACCTGGAGGTCAGAGGTCACCACAAGCAACTCCGTCCGGGGTCCATATGTGTTAATCTGACCCAGACTTCTGTCTGACGAGCTGACTGTAAGTTTGTGATGTCACCGGTCGCTAGGTGAACCTCAGTTCAGCTATCATGATGATGCGCCAACCCCATTCGTGCCCTGTGAGGAGGAACTTCCTGTCTGGGATCCAGGTGGAGTTCAAGAGGTCACTGCACCAGCGCAGCCTGAGAGCCCAACTGCACTGGCTGCAGGTAAACGTTCACTCACCTGGACACACACTTGGACTGAACCTCCCTCTCCTAGACTCAAACACTGGTTTATTGGTTCCAGGTGGACAACCAGTTGCCTGGTGCGGTTTTCCCCATCATCTTCCATCCAGTCCCTCCACCAAAGTCCATCGCTCTGGACTCAGGTGTGTCTTTCTATTCCCATTAAGCCTCAGACTTACTGCAGCGAGTCTAACTGTGAGTTCTGCCTCCTCAGAGCCGAAACCCTTTATCGATGTGTCTGTCATCACAAGGTTCAACCAGCACAGCAACATCACCCAGATTAAGTAAGAACCAGGTTCTGTGAGTGACACCTGGATTCAGGTGAGTCTTCTAACCTTCCTGTGTGCTTCAGGTACTTCATGGCTCTAGTTCAGGAGATGGCGTTGAAGATCGACCAAGGTTTCCTTGATGCTGTTGCAGCCCTGTTCAGCTCAGCTGCTAACCTGCAGAATGATGGGAAGAAGGTGAAGAGAAGCAGAAACTGGATATTTTCTCTAAACTTCGCAGATGAGATGTTGCTTTGAGCTGTTTGTGTTTCAGTCGGGACTCATCGAAGGAGATCTGAAGCGCCTTCAGGCCGAGCCGACTGACGCCTCTCTGTCCGACGTGTCAGGACTCAGCTTCTTTGAGCATTTTCACATCTCACCTGTCAAGGTAACTTCAGTCCTGCTCTCTTTGCTGGATGAGACTGAATTAATCTAATATGTTAAGAACCTCCAACCTGAGAGTTGTTTCTGGAGGATGTCCAGAAAGCCCTCACTGGTCCCGCTTTACCTTCCAGCTCCACCTCAGTCTGTCTCTGGGCTCCAGTGATGGTGACTCTGTCCAGAAGAACCCCATTACTCAGTCCCTGAACCTGGTGCTGAAGAGCATCGGTGCTACTCTGACCAACGTTGACGATATCATCTTCAAGTAAGTATCCTCTGTGCAGAAATGGCTGCTGAAGTAGTTTCTTTGTCCGGATTTTGATTCTCCTCTGTGTTTCTGTCAGACTGGCCTTCTTTGAAGTGAGGTACCAGTTCTACAGCAAAGAGAATCTGATGTGGGCCGTGGGCCGACACTACTCTGAAGAGGTAACATCATTACCCTTCCTTAGCCTGATCCTCTAACTGTTCAGCCTGGGATGTTTGGTCGGGTCCTGCCAAAGTGTGTGCTGTGAACTTCTGGACTTCTCTTCTTTTTGCAGTTTCTTAAGCAGATGTATGTTCTGGTTCTTGGCCTGGATGTGCTGGGTAATCCGTTCGGAGTGATCCGAGGCCTGTCCCAAGGCGTGGAAGCCTTTTTTTATGAACCATTCCAGGTAAAACATCTAGTTTATTGCAAGATCCACATTAAACCCGACCCAGGAGGAGGTTCTGATGGAGGGGGGTTCTGTGTGTTTGCCAGGGAGCTGTTCAGGGTCCAGAGGAGTTTGCTGAAGGTTTGGCGATCGGGGTCCGCAGCCTTTTTGGTTCAACTGTTGGTAAGAGCCTTGGAGGAAGATGTTGATTTAACTTGTGACGGGTCCTGATCTCTGTGGTCGGTGCTTCCAACATGGGTGTTTCTCCTGTAGGTGGCGCTGCAGGAATGTTCTCCAAGATCACAGGTTCCATGGGAAAAGGCCTGGCTGCCATGACCATGGACAAGGAGTTCCAGCAGGAACGCCGGGAGGACATGAACCGGCCGGCGAAGGACTTCAAAGACAGTCTGGCCAAAGGAGGAAAAGGACTGCTGAAGGTCTGGAGAGGTTCTGGTTCTGGTTCTGCTGGACCAGCAGTGATCTGATGCATCTCAGTAACAAACCGTGTTTCTGCAGGGCGTTGTTGGTGGGTTTACTGGCATTGTCACCAAACCAGTGGAAGGTATGTGTTTGATGGCTCCTATTTGTTGGAAACACAAAGTTCAAGTCATTTTCAGGAGAACAGAAACAAATTTAGGATTTCTGACCCTAAATAAAAGAAAATACAAGTTTTATGAAAGATTAATGAATGAATTAAAGCTTTGAAGTGTTCTCCATGAAATCCCAGAAACATTTGTTTTCTGATTGCAACCTGACAAACTTCCTGATCCGGATTCCTCGAACCCAGAATCCAGATCTTTTAGATGTTCTCTTCTAAAATACTTTGACTCATCTGGACTCTGGAAGCCCTTCAGGTTCTTTAAAACCATCCGAACTTCCAGGGTCACGACCTGTTAGATCATGTAATCTTCTGGATTATTTGATCCAGATTCTGAAAATATAATATTCCCTGTCACTTCAAATAATAGTAATAAATAAAACGGCAACTTTAGAAGTGTTAAATGATTAAATCGGTTTTGTAGATAAAAATTCAACACTGCAGCACTTTTTATTGACTTTTTATTCAGCTGATTACGAAATGTTACTGAGAAGTCTCTCTACATCGGACTCTCTCCAATCAGTTGGTTTTTAAACAAATTGTCCGGCAGGTCACAGTGTGGAAGGTCATTCTTCCACCTGCCTTTAAGTATCCAGGGGTGTTCTCCAAGGTTCTGTCCCAGGTCCCCTTCTTTTTATAATCTATATTAACAGTTTAGATAAAAATGTCCCAAATGCTAATTGTTGTCACTGTTTTATGCTACAATACAGTTAAAAGTTCATCAAGCATGTGATTACCCATATGATTTAACTTTATTAACCATTTCTAATGTTCACACTGAAAATCCTGCAGAAAAGTTTTAAGTTGAATTAGATGGTTTTTAAGGCCTCAGCTTGTAAATAAGGCATTTTTTGGTAAATGCTTTGATTAATATGAATTAGTATTCTAATTTGTTTTCACTCTCTAAGCTTCCTGTGCTGTTATTGTCTTATTTGTTGTATTTTCTTTGGGTTTTGATTCATGGATGTTGCTGCCAGTCTTGGTTTCTCTTGAAAAATCGATTTTTAATCTCCTTGAGATGGAGACACCTGGCTAAATATGGGTTACATACAACATCAATCTTGTTTAGCAGATCCACCTGACCTTGTTCTGTCGACCCATCAGAACCTCATGGATCGGGTCCACATCACTGAAACCCTCCCGATTACTCAGCCAACAGATTTTCTCACATCTTTGATCCAAAACTCTTTGCTTTATTTTTAGCAGATCCTCGAAACCAAACTGCTCAGAACCTCTGGCTGCCGACTCGCACCTGGTTGCCAGAAAAACCCACCGCGTGTTTTTTGTCCTGTTGCTTGTTGCCGGTTTCCGGTTGAAGCCACCCTGTGTTTCTGTCCCCAGGAGCCAAGAAGGAGGGCGCGGCCGGTTTCTTTAAGGGCATCGGGAAGGGCCTGGTGGGCGTGGTGGCGCGGCCCACCGGCGGCATCGTGGACATGGCCAGCAGCACCTTGCAGGGCATCCAGAGGTGAGGTTCGGCGGCTCGTGATGCGTTTCCTCTGGGAACTTCCTGTGGGCGTCTAAATGTTGTTGTTGTCTCTGTTCTTCTCTAATTTTCACATTTTTCTGCTTTTGTTTTCTGTCTGCTGTGGTTGTTGGGATTTCTGTTCTCTGTGTTCTTCGCTGTTTGGGGTGTGAGTATTCCACCTGAACTGTTGGAGCTGAGCTCTGTCCATGGCTGCCGCTCAATCAGGTTGTTAATCAAGTTGCTGTTTGACTTGATGATGGAGCTGAGCTTTAACCAGCTGCAGATGTTTGCATGTTAAGTGATGCTGCACACTGACGGTAAGTCAGCATCGTGTTTTGTGCACCGGGTCCAACTCGCCGCTTGTGGCTCCGCCCCTCTGTCAGCATGTTGTTTGGCCACGCCCCCTGAGGAGAACTTCCTGTCCCGCCTGCCGGAGCACAACAACAACTGCATGAAAACTTGTCAGCACCTTTTCTTCTTCGTTGACTTCCCTACGAATTAAAACCATCGACCGAAACGAGGCTGAAATGCTCCTGGACGACCCGATGGATGGTCCGATGTTCACTGCAGTCAGAACCGGTGTTGGTCTGACCTCAGGGGACGGCGGTCCGACGGGTCTGAATGGTTCTGATTGGTTCTGGGTTGCATGGTTCTCACTAACAGCTGCTCTGTCTGTTGCCGTTTTGCAGAACTACTAAAAGTTTTGGTGCATAAATGTTTCTGGAGCTTCTGAGGAGTTTCTGTTTCCAAAGCAAATCTTGAGATTTTGTGCAAATGAATTTAAATGTTGATAAAAATAGTGATGATGTCAAAGTGAACAAATTCCCACTGAGATCAGATAGAAGGAGCTGAATTAATGGCTCCTCTCCTGGTTGGAGGGTCCATCTGTCATGTGACCCATAAATAACCTGTTGAAGTTTCACGCTGCCCCTGCAGAGGCCCCACCAGGTGAGCCCTTACCTGAGAGCAGCAGCTGCAGCATGACTGGGCTCGGCTCAGAGTCCAGTCAGGATCAGAACCGTCAGTCCGCTAGAGCAGGGCTGCGACTCCACACCACTCTGAACCGCTCATTCAGGTGTGTGTGTTTGTGCGTGTGTGTGTGTCAGAGCGGCCGAGGCGACAGAGGAGGTGACCAAACTCCGGCCGGTCCGTCTGATCCGGGAGGACGGGATCATCCGACCTTATGACCTGACGGAGTCGCAGGGTTTCGACCTCTACCAGGTTAGACTCTTCTCTGTTTCCATAGCAACAAGGCATGTTTTCCTGCATGAGGTCAGAGGGAACCTAGAGGAGCAGACGGTACCGACGCTTTAACCGGGTCAAGAGGTTCCTTCTCCGGAAAGTTTTTAAAGTTAAAAACTTTGAAATAAACCAACAAATCTGAAGAAAAATTCAGTTAAAGGTCCAGAAAAACCAGAACAGAGCCGTTCGCTTCAGAGGAAACCCGAGGACTGAAGGTTAGGGTAGCGGATTGACAGTCATGACCGGGTCAGGATGAGGAGTCTGGTTCTGACCCAGTTGGCTTCCCGTAGGCGTCTGTTCAGACCAATCAGCTGTGTGTCGCTGGTCTGAGCCGATCCTCCGATGGACGAGCCGATGTGGCGAGTCGGTCAGACGAGGATCTGCAGTCTGTTGGAAAGCAGCTCCTAAACGGCCGGCGGTCCGATAACGGGCACTGAGCCGGGCAGCTGCTGCTCTGCTGGACGTCCAACAGGCCAACGGCTCCACGACATCTGAGGCTTTATGATGTGACGCGACATGTTGGGGCCGTTTATTGTCTCATCTTGTCTGATCACCCAGTGGACATGTCCCACAATGCACTGAGTAAATAACTGAGTCTTGATGCTCACTGACAGCAGGCTGGACTGAAAATTATACACAAACCAAGAGAAATATTAGTTCTGAACAATAAAATGTTCATTTAACTCCACATGGCAACAGTATCTGACACGGGCCTTTTATAGTTTTGCTCAGTGTATTTGCTTGCTAAAAAAGTTCATCATCACGGTTCTACAGAACCTCGACCTGGTTTGGAAAAAATCTGTTTGACATGTTGAATCACAGTCAGAGAAACTTTAGTAATAATCTAGAAAACTCTGAAAAATACTACTAGTATTAGTCAAAAGCCTTTTTTGACTCTTTTGACTAGTAGTAACAATGACAGAACCTGTAAATCATCCTATCAATGTTTCCTCTGCATTTCTGCTCCCGTGACCTTCATCTCCCCTCCTCTTCCTCGGCTCGTTGCTCTTTGTCCTCATCATGAATCACTGGCTTCACTTCACCAGGCAGCTGTGATTTGAGGTGGAATCATCCTAACCTTCTTCTTCTTCTTCTGTTTGCTTCCTGCAGCCGGAGGAGGACGTGGCTGGTGATGAACATTAACCCCGTCAGTTTCATGGTTCTTTGATATAATCCTCGTTAATCTACAGATATTTATAAATGTTGAAATATGAATATTAAATGGAGATCAGATTTCCATGCATGCAAAACAAACACTTTTACTCCCATCTTGTTATTTTTTCTAAACTCTTTGCTTTTTACTTTTGGTTTATAATCATTTATATTTCATTTAAAGCCAACTCTAGAGTTATTTTTATATAAATAAATTCATCATGTTGTCGCTTTAAAGCATTAGATGTTAATGTCAGAATCTCCACGGGGTCGTATTGGATCGAATCGTTAACCTTCTTGTGAAACTGGCTCTGTCATCAGTTTGTGTTCAAAGTTTAATAAAAATATGTCAAACTTGTTTTCTTCTATCAAGCATTTTGTCATCCCATAATCCATAAAGTCTTGAAGCTCCTCCAGCTCCAGAACTCTGAGCTGGTTCTGCTGAGATCTCTGAAGGTCCCAGCAAAGCATTTCAGTTTGGATGACGGCTGGACTTTGACTAGACCAGGGGTGCTCAAGTCCAGTCCTCCAGATGCATCCCTGCACCAACACACCTGAATCCAAAGAACGGCCTGTTCAGACTGACCCTGGTCTGTTGGGGTCAGGATGCTTCTAAACGTTGCAACATCTTGGTTCTTTTTTCTTTCTTGATCAGCAGCTTTACAGACAGACTCTAGAAAATGTTGGTCTATAGAGCAGATCCCGGTCCATTCAGAACCTGCAGCCCCGATCATAATACCTCCACTACTCTGCTGTTTCTGCTTTTCTCCATCTTGTCCAACGTCTCCTCTCTGGTCTCGTCTGTCCAGAGGACTCTGTCTCGTCTCTGCTAACCTCAGTGCAGTGGCCATCTTGTGCCTAGACAGAAGAGGCTTTCAGTGTGACATGACCTTTGACCTTTAACCTGCTAACTGAGGCCTGTAGAGTCTGAGGTGGAGCTTTTGGTTTCTGGTCATTTCTCTGAGCTTCATGCTCTGACCTCTGACCTCTGACCCTGCTGGGATGTCCGAGAGTCTCCCTCTCTGGAGGATGATGGACTCAAAGTAGTTCAGAAATTAACTTTGACCCTTCCCAGGCTGATGAGCAGCAGAAGTTGCTGACATTGTGTTGCAGCACCTGCAACCTGTAGAGCAGCAAAACTGGTTTAGTAGAGAAGCATTGACGATCGGTTCATTGACGATCGGTTCATTGACGATCGGTTCATTGACGATCGGTTCATTGACGATCGGTTCATTGACGATCGGTTCATTGACGATCGGTTCATTGACGATCGGTTCATTGACGATCGGTTCATTGACGATCGGTTCATTGACGATCTGATCAACTGCTCCTGTTTGCTCCGCTTCTCTGCTTCAGTGGAAGCAGCAGAGTGAACTGGGCTGTACTGGTTGGTTACTGGGAGATGAACTGGTTGAGGTAAGCTGCCTTCCTGGTAAGTGAGTCTTCAGTGACTCTGCTTGTTGCTGAACAGCAACAGGAACCGTTTTGCAGGATTGATTGTGTTTCTGTGTCTGCAGAGGATCAAACATCTGGACGGTGAAGTGTTCAGAAGCTGCAGTCCGACTCCGGGCCACAGGAAGTCCAACATCCTCGTCACCAACAGGTGGAGCCGCCCGAACGGCCAGCAGCACACAGAGCCTCGCTCGGTAGCGCTGTGTGACGCAGTTCTGCTTGTCGTTGTGTAGGCGCGTGTTCTGTGTGAAGGAGCTCGATTTGCTGGGTCACCTCACTACTGACTGGGAATGCTGGTTTGAGAACTTCCACCGTCCTCCAGCGGTTTCCGGATCAGAGCTCAAGATTTACTGCAAGGTAACGGTGCTGCTGGCATGTTGCTGCTAAACCTCACCTCTGCACATGTCTGTGGCTCCTAAGCCTGGAGTCTAAGCTGGTTGAACTTACAGAGCAGCTGAACATTGCAGCTTCTGCTCAGCTTCAGAGATCAGTGTTTCTCAGCTGTCCTGCCCTGAAGGTCGTCAGTTTTGTTAGGAGGCCAAAGATGCAAGATCAACATAAGTTTGATCTCACAGCATCTCAAGCAGATATGTAGCGTGAGAAAATGTATGGAATCTGTAAATCTTACACTGTGGTAGGGATCGCCCGTGTTGCTGTTTGATTCTGTGTTTCTCTCATCCTGTCAAACTGAAAAGCTGAGCCCGTTTGGTCGGTGCCGTCCTCTCTTGGACGTGACGGCCTGGTTGGTCCTCCGTCCTCCTTCTGTCGTCCACTTGTGAAAAATCTGGGTGTGATTGTTGATCCTGTGTTAAACTTGATTAGCATGTTAGCGCTGCTATCAAAGCCAGTTTCTTTCAGCTGAGGCTAAGATAAAATCTGATTTTGCCGTTTAGATTATTGTAACTGTTTGTACTGAGGGTTTCAGCAGAGCAAACTAAAAGCTGCAGCAAAACTAGGAGGCGTGAATCTGTGACCCGGTTTCCGTCCACTGGCTGCTTTAGGGTCACATTAAGGTTTTATTGATGGTTTTAAGTGTTTTGGGTCCTTGGTGCTGAAGTGAGCTCCAGCAGCCCCACAGCCACCCGGAGCCCTGAGCTCGGCTGCAGCCGGTACCGTCTGTCTGTGGATCGTCTCCCTCTGGCTGCTGAGGAGGGAAGGACATCGCTGCAGCTAAAACTCGATGCCGTTTGGTTTTTAGTCACTAGTATCTTTTGGAATCTTTGCCAATTTTATAATCTTCTTATTTTTACTAAATTAAATGTTCTGTTTTATCATTAATTTACCTGTGATGTGTTTGTTGTAAAGAACTTTAGTCGCTGAGGCTGATGGAAATGTGCTACAGAAATAAACTTTGACGTCACTTATTATTATTAGCTTCATGTATGTTATTTGTGCTACAGAGAAGAGAAACGTCCCAATATTTAAGAAACAGAGGTTAGATAGACACAGTGACATCACTTCCTGTCTGGAGGTTCCATTGCCTGATTGGTTCCTGTCTCTCTTGTTTCTTTCAGGAGATCCATAAATTGAATCTTCCTAAAAACCCGGAGCCCGTCAGAACGATCCAGTTCAAAGACCCAAAATCTGCCCAGGTCAGTTTAATCCCAGAGGAGAAATCTTTAACTTTAAAACATCCATCAGTTCTGATCCGTTTTACCAACAGCTGATCACAAGACAATTACAGCAGGAACCAATTTATCTACAGAAACAAGTTTATCGGAGATTTAAAGTTAGTAACATACGTTCATAGAACAATGAAGAATCTAGTTCAGTTTAATAAAACATGTACGTAGTGACAGTGGACAGGAAAACTCCAGCAGAACCAGATCCAGAACCAGAACCTGACTCAAGCAGCCATCTGCCATGACCGACTGAAGGTGTGAGAAGACACAACAGGAAACATCACTGACCCAGGAGTACTTTCTACGTGGAAGAAAAGCAGAGCAACATCCACGAGGAAACATTAAGAGACCAAAAACAGACCAGACACAAAATCTTACCAAGTATTATTGGTCTAGTTTTTAGTCCAAAAGAAATAAAACTAAACTAACTTAGATGTTTCTGTAATATTGATGAAAACGTTCCAGTTTTCCATCTGTATAGTTTTTGAGAGTTGAGATCAGATGCATCATCTATAGAAGGAAAACGTTCAGGTACCAGATCTGAACAGAACACCAGACCAGGTGTACCTTCTATGGAGAGAAAAAACCACCTGAAAATAAGTTAAAATAACATCTAATAACACAAAATTCTAGAGTAGTAGGAGAAAGTAGTAGAGTGAAGAGAAGTGGTCAGTTCGTCCTGCAGCAGCCTGTAACAGCGTGACTACAGAGGTAGCTCAGGATAACCTCAGCTTCATCAGAGACGAAGGGTTAAGCCTCGTCTAGAAAGTATCCAGGCTCTCTGGACCGAACCGTGTGGTTCTAAACTAGGACAGAGCTCTTCGAGCCTTTCTAAGGTAATACTGTGGTCAACTGGATCAGAACAAGCACTAAAATCAAACAGAACCAGAACCGGTTCTTTATGTGAGGCCAAGAGAAAAACATCAGGAACTTTCAACAGTTTATTACTATTTATATGCTCACATAATCATTTCCTCAAGGATTTTAGATCAGACAGAAAGATCAGACATAGATCTGGAATTTATAAGGTAACCAGATAAGATGTAATTTATTAAGTCGTCTTGAATCAGAGACGTTTCTGAATAAAGTGTTTAAATTCACAACAAACATTTAGTTTCATTTCTGAAAAAACGATGCGTAGTTTTCCTTCCAGTTCCATTATTGGGCTTTTTTACATTTTTTACATCAAATCTCAATAAAGTTTGTGAATGTAAGAGAGAAAGGTGCAGTCCTCAGAGGGGTTGCCATGGAGACGGATCAGGAAGTGTGTGTTTCAGTGTGATGTCTGGTCTCACCAACAGAAGCTGCATGAAGCCATCTGGGACGCTCAGGACGCCCAGAAGCAGCACCACATGGTCAGGCTAAAGTCCCAGCGCTTCCTGAGACTCAGCAAGAAGCAGTGATGTCACTTCCTGTCTGTGGCTCTTCTATGGAGCACAGTTACTGACATTATTGTAAACTAAGCAGTTTGTTTCAGAATAAAAGCAGGAAAAGTTGGGTGAAGTTTTCTGTTGCTGAAAAATGTAATTGTTCCATACATTCTTAGTTAAAATTAATTGAACAATTATGTTGAAGTAAATGATAATGTAAATGTTTTCAGTCATTTGGGTGGAATATATTTTATTTGTAGCTTGTGGGTTATTTTTCCCTGCTTTGTGCCTGCAGGTTTCAGTTCTTTATGCCTTAAAATGAATCCATCAAAGCGCTTTGCACCAAGATATTTGCATCACCACTGCAGTAACTGATGCTTACTTTGTCATTTTCATTGAAATAAACATAAATGTAGAAAACTTCTCCACAAATTTTTAAAAGAAGGACTCAATAAACTTGTAAATGATTTATTAATGCGAGTGTCCAGAGTTTTTGACATGCAGTGATGTTCTTTCCTGCAGTGGCCTGAACATCTCAGGTTAAAGCACTTTACTTTGGGCTCTGTTTGTTTCTGAATCATAATAATTAGACTGATAGGTAAAATATGCCAACTTGTTGTAAAAGCGCTTCTCATAAATCATGAAAATACACATAAAATCAGGCTTTTCAATGTTTTTTAATCATTCTTTAAACTTTGCATATACTCCAACAAATATTAGTTTAATATTTGCTGTTATTATAAAAAAAATCATAATGTATTGCTTTACGGAGTTGAACCCATTGTAAAAATTGACCAGACTAACGGGGTTGAACGGTCTGGCTGACTTGACAGCCTAAGGTAACAAAACGGTTAAAGTACAAAAACGGCTACAGGCTTCAACTGTTTTGGGGTTGGAACATTATGGGGTTGAAGATTTAGGTAAGAAACTTTCCTGACATTTAAATCTCTGTGTGAGCAGGAAGAGACTCTTTAGTGATGTCACTTCCAGGGTGCAGAGGAATTTGGACTGAACCATTATTTATTATTATTATTTATAAAAAGGAGGGATTGGTTGAACAAAACTGAAGGGATGGGATTAAAAAGTGCTATTTTATAAAGCGTGTTT
This sequence comes from Poecilia reticulata, assembly GCF_904066995.2. Lineage (NCBI taxonomy): Eukaryota > Metazoa > Chordata > Actinopteri > Cyprinodontiformes > Poeciliidae > Poecilia > Poecilia reticulata. The sequence continues at coordinate 36,752,250 of NC_088832.1, forward strand.
TTCTTTTATTTGGGTTAAAGTAGACATAAAAATGTTTATATTAGAAATAATTTGCAGTTATTGGCTATTTTTATTTGTTTTGTATTCAGTGGGGACATGCTCATTTGGCTGATCTCTACGCTTCAATAACCCATAACATTTTTCAAAAATATTTTTAAAATAGATTTGCATGTTAAATTACCAAGACACATGGATATTTACATTTCCTGATTTTCTCCAAAAATGTGGTTTGCATTATATGAAACCTGTTGGACACAAAATGCAACGAATTCAGAGAATGACCCCGATTAACAAACCGTAGACGAATTCTGTTTCACATTAAGGTCATTCTATTTATTTAGCACATTTTCAGCAACAAGGCAGTTCAAAGTGCTTTACATGAATTTGAAGGACATAAAACAATAAACCTAAGGAAAGAGAAAAAAAGTATAAATTAGATGTCACTAAATGTTGATCTAGAGTTGCGTTTCTCAACGGGGCGGTAGCGGCCCCTCAGGGGGCGTTCAGAGGACGGCAGGGGGCGCTGGCAGAAATATTTACAAAAGGGGAGAGTTTGCTTGAAGGTAAACTTTACACCTTAAATGCACAACAATACCAGTTTAGACTTTGAGCAACTTGGTAAAACTGTATTGTGTAAAATTAAATCATGCTTGGCTACAACTGTATCGATGGCAGCTCTTCTTCTTCTTCTTCTTCTTCTTCTTCGTGTGAGAGGAGGGTGAGTGGAGAGCGGAAGAAGAGCGAAAGAGAGAGCGAGTGTTTGTCTTATATCTTTGTATTTCTTCATACTGTTATCTTTTCACTTGGTGGTTTATGGTAAGTGTTTAGTCGGTTTTTCGGTTTAAGGTTTTGTTGTGTCACGTTTTTAGGGGTTTTGGGTGGTTTTTTCGTTTTGGGTGTGGCCGTCAGGCGTGCCTGGCTTGGCCGGCGTCTGACGCCATGGTGGTGGTCGGTGGTGGTGCTTTCTCCACGCTGACACGGAAGAACGGCGTCAAGGTGGGCGCCGGTACTCCGTGCAGCGTGGAGGAAGTGTGTTTGGCGGTCGGGGAACTGATCGGACACGGCGCAATTAGATCTGCGGCCAGGATGAATGGTGCGGTGGTGCTGTTCGTAGAGAAAGTTGAGCAGGCCCAACGGTTGGTGGAGGTAGGGGTGACTGCTAACGGGTTGTTCCTGCAAGTCTCCCCACTCGCGCTACCATCAACAAAGGTAACTCTGTCGAACGTCCCCCCATTTATTAGCGACGAGTTCCTTGTGAAAGAGCTGTCGCGACACGGAAAGGTGGTCTCGCCTGTAAAAAAAGTACCATCAGGGTGCAAGTCTCCTCTCCTGAAGCATGTTGTCTCCCACCGGAGACAACTTTTCATGATACTCAACCGGAGAGATGAGGAGTTAAACTTAAGCTTCAAGGTAAGAGTCGATGACTTCGATTACATACTGTTTGCAACATCTTCCAGTATGAAGTGTTTCGGCTGTGGCCAAGAAGGGCACATTGCAAAAATGTGCCCCAAAAGAGCCGAACAAACACCGCCGGCTCCAGCCCAGCAAACACCAGCCGCCGCCGTGCAGGCGGAAGACCCGCAGGGTGAGGCAGAGGGAGAGTCCGCTGCAGCTGGGGGAAAATCTGCTGCTACGGCGGAAGAACCCGCGGCGGCCTCGGTGGGGGAATCCACAGCGGTCGCGGAGAAATCCGCGGCGGCTGCGGAGGAACCAGCCGTGGCTGCGGGGGAACCCAGCGCGGCTGTGGAAGACCCCGCTACAGAAAGAAAAACAAAAGGGAGAGCTGAGGTAGTGGTAAGTGAAAGTGTGGAAATGAATGAAGGAGTGAGAGAGGATGAGAGCACGGTGGAGTGCAGTGAGGGGATGAATGGCAACGGTGGTGGGATGAACGGTGGTGGTGAGATTGAAGTGAGAGAGAAAGGTGGTGTGCAGGGAAAACAACAGGTGGAGGTGAGGGGCAGTAAAGAACAGTTAGGGTTCGGAGACCAGGGAGAGAAAGGAGAGGCGAAGGTGGGAGGAAAAGACAAGGGTGAGAATAGTGAAGGTTTGCTTTGCGAAATCGAAACGGAAAAGGTGGCAGGGGAAACAGAGGAAAACATGGAAATGGAAGCTTCAGCCCCTTTAAAAAGGCGAAGCAAGAGGAGGAGTGCGTTAATGACTGGGAAAGCCAGCAAACAGGCTCACAAGCTAGATGAAGAAAGAAACGAGGTGTCAGACAGCAGCGACGCTGAGAGCTACATCTCAGACAGTAGCGACATATCGGCTACCCAGACAAACAGCAGAGCACCAAGGTACCCAGTAGAAGTGTTCAAGAATTTTTTGAGGGACACCAAGGGGTTCAGAGGGATAAAAATAGAAAGCTACTTCCCTGACCTCAAAATATTTTATTTCTCTGCCAAAGGTCACATTAGAAACAAAGAAACATCAGGTTTCTCAGACCGAGACATATTCAGATTAAAGAAAATAATGACCAAGGTGAGAAAACAAATCTGATTTAATGATGTATAGTGGCACTCTATCATCTTTTTTTATAGTCTTTTATGTTCTTGTTCTTAGCTTCCTTTTACCCAACATGGATTCTTTTAAAATAGCATCATTGAATCTAAACGGGGCGAGAGAGGCTGAAAAGAGAGCATTGATTTATCAAATGTTGAATCAGAAGAAGATCGATATAATCTATCTACAGGAAACGCACAGCGATCAAGTAACAGAGACAGACTGGGTCAGAGAGTGGAGGGGGGAGGTTGTTCTAAGTCATGGCACCTCCCAGAGTGCAGGGGTGGGCTTCCTCTTTTCCAGAGCGTTCACCCCAAACTCCATAGAAATAGAACATATTGTCCAAGGGAGGTGTCTTTTAGCAAAGACAAAGTTTGATGGTTTTAGTATAGTTTTTATTAATATTTATGCTCCCACCACCAATGCAGAGAAGAGGCGTTTTTATGAGAAAATTGGGGAAAGGCTGGATGATTGTGGGTCAGAAGAGTATGTTTTTATAGGTGGAGATTTTAATTGTACTGAGAACGAGTTTTTAGACCGCAATCACGCAGAGCCGCATCCAGCGGCCCAACGTGTTCTGCGGCGGCTGGTCTCGTCCAATGGCCTGGTGGACGTCTGGAGAAGGATGCACGCAGGCGCCAGGCAGTACACATGGTCCCACCTCAGTGAAGACAGAATCTCTTTAGCCCGGCTCGATCGTTTTTATTGTTTTAAACACAATTTTAATGTGTTTAGAACATGTCAGATTTTACCAGTAGCTTTCACAGACCACTCGTTGCTTTTAGGTAGTGTTTTTATTAGGAACATTTTACCCAGAAGCGCCTACTGGCATTTTAATTCAGCATTAACACAAGATCGGGGTTTTAAGGAGGTTTTAGCGTTTTTTTGGTGTGGTTTTAGACAGAGAAAATCCGAATTTAATAATCTAAAACAATGGTGGGACCATGGGAAAGTACAGATCAGGCTCCTAAGCCAACAGCATACTCTCAACGTCACTCGTGACATTACCGGATCTATCAGAGATCTGGAGATAAACATTGTGGATTTAGAACAACTTTGTGTATCCACAGGAAATCGAGAGCATTTTGAGGCTCTCAAATCCAAAAGGCTAACATTAGCCAACCTGCTGGAGAACAAAGTCCAGGGCGCACTGGTCAGGTCCCGAGTCCAGAACATCACGGAAATGGATGCTCCCTCTAGCTTCTTCTTTAACTTGGAGAGGAAGCACGGGCAGAGGAAGCAAATCCACTCCTTGCTGTCGGACACGGGGCGACAGTTGAGCGAACCGGGTGAGATCAGGGGGAGGGCGGTGGAGTTTTACCAGTCACTGTACAGGAGCGAATACAGGGAGGATGAAAAGCTGCTCAGGGAGTTCTGTGATGAACTACCCCAGGTCTCCGAGGAGACCAACTCCGAGATGGAGCGCCCCCTGGAGCTTCGAGAACTCCACGCAGCCCTCCTCGGCATGCAGGGCCAGAGGTCCCCTGGCGTTGACGGGCTCACCGTAGAGTTTTACAAGGCCTACTGGGACCTTCTGGCCCCGGACCTCCTCGAAGTATACAACGAGAGCCTCACTACCGGTTCGCTCCACCTGTCCTGCCGCAGAGCAGTCATTACCTTGCTGCCAAAAAAAGGCAATCTGCAGGAAATAAAGAACTGGCGCCCTGTGTCCCTCCTCTGCACGGACTACAAGATCCTCTCCAAGGCCCTGGCCACGAGGCTGGGGAAAGCTATGGAGCAGGTCATCCACCGGGACCAGACCTATTGCGTCCCCAGCAGGTCCATGGTAGATAACATCTACCTGATTCGGGACGTTTTGGAAGTCTCCGGTTCATTGGGTTTACAAACGGGCTTGATTTCATTAGATCAAGAAAAGGCATTTGACCGCGTTGAACACGGCTTCCTCTGGAAAACCATGAGGGGGTTCGGGTTCAGCGAGGGTCTCATTGCCAAGGTCCAGGTACTGTACAGTGACATTGAGAGTATGCTGAAGATCAACGGTAGCCTGTGTGCTCCTTTTAGGGTGTGTAGAGGCGTTCGACAGGGCTGCGCCCTCTCAGGGATGCTCTACACTCTCTCCCTGGAACCCCTCCTCCAGAAAATACGTTCGTGTGTTCATGGTTTGGTTTTACCTGGTTTTAATAATAACATTGTTTTATCTGCTTACGCGGATGATGTTGTTATTTTTATAAAAGACCAGCAAGACATCAGTATTTTAACCACGATCACGACAAAGTTCTCCACACTGTCGGCAGCGAGAGTAAACTGGGGGAAAAGCGAAGCCCTGGCCATCGGCCAGTGGACTACAGGACTCCCGCTTCTCCCCCAAGGCCTTACATGGAAAAAAGATGGCTTTAAATACCTGGGTGTTTTTTTGGGAAACGAGGACATTGTAAAGAAGAATTGGGAGAATATAGAACAGAAAATCAAAGAAAGACTGGCTAAGTGGAAGTGGTTACACTCCCAAATGTCGTACAGAGGCAGAGTTTTGATTTTAAATAACCTGGTAGCGACACAACTGTGGCACAAACTGTGTGTGCTGGACCCACCAGCGGGCATGCTGGTAAACGTACAAAGAGAGATGGTAAATTTCTTCTGGAGCGGTCGACACTGGGTGCCACAGTCTGTGTTGTTTTTAACTAGAGAGGAGGGGGGCCAGGGTCTTGTCCACCTGGCCAGCAGAACCGCAACTTTTCGCATTCTATTTATACAAAAGTACCTGACAGGATCCCCTGTATGGAAAGACGTGGCCAGCTGCATCCTCAGACGCGTCAATTGCCTGGGACTGGATGCTGCTCTGTTTCTAACCGATTTTAGTCTTTTAAAGCTAAAGGGGTTACCTCAATTTTATCAGGGTGTTTTTAAGTCCTGCGCTCTTTTTAAATTAAAAAGAGCACAAACGCATAACTCTCTGCATTGGCTTTTAGCAGAACCACTGGTGCATGGAGCAAGGCTGGATGCCCAAGACAGCAGTACACCAGGCCTGACAGAGGCGCTGTCCGGGTCAGGGACAGTGACTCTACAGCGGCTGGTACGGGTGGCCGGACCGGATCTTTCAAACTCCGAAGAGGTTGGCCCACTGCTCGGGATCCGGTCCGCCAGACTGGTGAGGCGCTTCCTGGAACGGGTCAAGGAGAGACTGTCACCCGAGGAGAGGCGGCTCCTGCGGTTACACACAAAAGGAGAACACCCACCTGACCCGAGCGACCCGTTCCCGGACACGATCATGGAGGCCAACCTCGGGCAGGATAGCGGCCCCCTGCTGGAGATGGCGGAACTGGACCTGTGTAAAACAGGTTCAAAGATCATGTACCGATCTTGTGTGAAAGTGATAAACAAAAGGACTCTTCACAATAGACCCACCAACGTGTGGAGTAACAAGCTCAAAGGACAAGAACCACAATGGAGAACTGTATATAAACCCCCAATTAAGAAAAGGACCGGCGACCTCCAGTGGAGGATTCTCCACGGAGCGATTGCCACCAACGCGTTTTTATCAGTACTCAATTCTGAGGTTTTAAACGAGTGTCCTTTCTGCAAGTTGCCTGAGAGTGTTTTTCACGTTTTTATAGATTGTGTACGTTTAACCAGTTTTTTTAATGTTTTAATGAGATTTTTTAGCCTATTTAACATGGTTTTTACAAATTCCGTTTTTATCTACGGTGTGCATCATAGCCGAGCCACCAGTTTTAAATCCCGCATTTTAAATTATTTAATCGCCGAAGCCAAAATGGCTATTTATATAACTCGACGAGACAAGATGCAGGCAGGACCTCAGATCGATGTGGTGGCTCTGTGGAAGTGTAATGTAAAAGCAAGGATCAGATTGGAGTTTTACTTCCACAGAGCCACCGGGGATTTTAATAGTTTTTTACAACTGTGGGGTTTTAATGGTGCGTTGTGTAACATCAGTGATAGCAGAGAACTAATTTTTAACAAGATGTTAACATAACTTATTTATTTATTTATTTTGTTTTATTTTGTTTTGTTTTTTCTTTTTGCTTTTTTTCTTTTGAATTTCCTTGGAAAATGATGGCTATGTGAAAAAAAAATGCACTCTGTCTTTAAAATTATTGTAAAATAAATGCGTTGTTAAAAATCAAAAAAAAAATCTTCTTCTTCTTCTTCTTCTTCTTCTTCTTCTTCTTCTTCTTCTTCTTCTACTTCTTCTCTTCAGTGTTTGTAGCTTTTGGCGCAGCTCTGCTCCTGCTACTCCTAGCTTCACCGCATCAGTTCAGCGTTTCACCGGCTGATGACGTTGCTGTGATTCACTTTTTCTGGTGTCTGATTTTCAAATATTTTATGTTTTATTGAGTATTTTTGTACGTATGTTTTGTCAGTTCTGTGATCATGTCAAAGCAGCAACTTATATTAAGTGTTTTAATGTTCGTCTGGATGCTGCACATTTTCATGTGTTAACCTTTCCTGCTGAACCTCCAAACTTTGTGGGAGAGACTCAGGGCAGCTCCTTCTCGCTCCGAGGCTGAAGTGGTCGGAGACTTCAGGGTTAACTACCTCGGTGCTTCACAGCGGTGGGGTGCGGTCAGTCAAAGGTTCCTCCGGAAGCTGAACGTGTATTTCTTAGTGCGGTAACAAACATACCACCACTAACTGAATGATCGCTCGAGTGAGAGTGCATGCCCTTTGAGGTACCTAAAGGGGCTGAGAACCATTCGTGGGGAGCCCTCAGCCTCAAAGAGATGAATGGGGTATATGCCACGGACTTCCATTTTAGCACTTCCGCAGTTTTTTGCCACATAGAATGGTTCCGGTTCACAGGCAACAGTATGTTAACAGTGGCTCCTCAGTCCTGTAGGACTATTAATGATGCCTATAGAATTATTCAGACGCTCCAACAACAACAAAGGATTTAAGCTGGATGTGTTAAAACTTCACAATAACTACGAAAGTAAGTTAATCGTTTGTATTCACCATAATGGCTCATATGTCTGACGTAGCTAACAGAGACAAGCTTACAAAGGTGCTATGTAAATATTAAGGGTTTTGATTATCTGTGCAGTGTGCAATCTACATATCTATGCTGTATAGATAGATAAAGATATATATCTATATAAACATATTTGTCTATATTGTGCCCAAGCTATCAGTCGAAGCTGAAGTTAGCTTCCGAATGTAGCATCTAATTTGGAAAATAGCTAAAGGGCGATTACACTTAATTTTTCACTATCTTGAGCTTTTGTAATGTGTTGTACTTTAAAAACTACACCACCTAGACATTTCAAACTGTTAAGGAAGAATTTTTATATTACAATTAAATTTAGCAAAACTCTGGCTCTGATTCTTCCTTTTTGATCCCGGGTTCTCTCGCGTGGCCACGTGTGGGGACAAAAACACAACAATGCAACTATATTAGGCTATTTCAATCAAGTCATGATAAATTCTAAAACTAACTTATTTTAAATGTATTTTCTTAACGCTATCCAGCTCTACAGCCATCTGGGCCAAGAGAAACAGATGAATGAACCTCACAGGTAGCTGTGAAATTCTGGTTTCTCTTCTGCTCTGCCAGGAACAAACCTTTAATACTGTATTTTAATTCAATGAAAAGTTCTCCAGAAACCCAATTTGTTCTTCTGCACTCAGCATCTCCAAAGTTTAGTCCTGATATCAAACCAAAAGCAATAGATAATAAACAGAAAATAATGAAGTACAATTCCTGTTTCTAATTAGGAATTAGAAACAAATAAGAATTAAGACATTCATTCACCATAAACCTAAGTATTTTCTAATACTAAACAAAACATTTTCCTTTGATTCTAATACAGAAATAATACAATTTCAAATACATTCATCATTAACTAAATTAATTCTAAAACAAGATAATATAATTTTTCAGTCAAAACATGTTATTAATAACTAAGAAAAATGTCTTACAAATTAATTAAAACATTTTATGTTCGGTTTTTTTCACCATGTCAGATGTTAGTTTTATAAAACTTCTCATCCTGGTTACATGAACTGACCAAAGTTCCCTTTCTCACAGTAATTCAAGTGATTCTGTCCTCCACCTTCCTGCATATGTTAATTTATGACCTCCTGTCTTTAATGATAAGACTCCAGGGGTCTGAGCCGAAGCTCTCCTGCAGATCTTTATTCTCCTTTGTACTTTAAATGCTTAACCCAGCAAAAGTTCTTCGGGTTTTAAATCACTCACACAAACCTGTTCAAACTTAAGAAATTCGTTCTAAAAGGTTTAAACTGTGTTAAACACTAAAAATAGTCATTTTTCCTCAACAAAACCAAACTAGATTATTCTGTACTAACAGCAGAATAGATAAAACATTTGTGAAACCTTCTAATTGATTTGTGAAATTTGTAAAATGTCAATAATAGATTCCAGAACGCATTAGATCTGAATGATTAAATTGGCATTATTTGTTATTTTAACTTACCGTTTTCTTTCCTTTTTTAACTTTATTGTAGTTGGAGTTGGACAGGAGTTCAGCTTGGTGGCTTCCTGGAGGGAGAGATTGGCTGAGCTAATGTTGCCAACAACTTTTCTCCTGCTATTAATGTTTTTGCTTTTCTTTATATAGAAAGTATTTCTATCAGTTGCTCTTCTGTTTTGTATACAGTATTTGAACTATTTTTTTATTTTTACCTTAATGCTTACCTGGTCAGGTGAGGTGGAAATGTACATCCTCTTGATTACTGACAAAATGTCAGAACCACATGGACTGAGCTGGTTACAGCAGATCAATCTGAATATTTATTTCTCATTAAAGCAACTTGTAATTTTAAGACATTGTTATAAAATTGCATCTTTATTCTGCTGTAACAATGACTGCATTCTTGCAATTAAAATTTATTGTATCATGACCGTAAGGTCAGGTTTGATGGCAGCATGGCCCTGAAGGCCTGGTTCTCTGGCATGGAGCGCCAGACGGCCCTGATCTCCAGGCCTGGTAGTCAGCCTGGTTCTCTCTGCCTGTAGCTGTTCCCAAAACCCAGGTAATGAAATAGATGCAGTGATTCACATTTAATTTCTTTATTGAACTTTTTTTTACTGTTTAATTGTGTTGCTCTGTTTCTCTCTGAATCCCCAGGACTGCTGGATGAAGCTAGGTCCGTAGAAGAGTCATCATCCGCCGGCTTTGGTGGTGTTGGACTGCTGTCCCTGAAGTCCCAGTGCCTGGAGATGATTGGGGCGCTTTGGCTCTGTCAAACTTGCTTCTGATGTCCGCCAGTTGTTCAGCAGTGAGATGGTTAGCATAGAATCTGTCCGCAGTCCTGGTGTCATGACACTTCACCCTGGATAATTGGCCTCTGACCTCGCTGCTGTGTGCATCCCTTGCCTGTAAAACAGAATAAAATTGTTTTAAAAACACTGGTGATTTTTGACTTGTTAATAGGAATGTGGTACCCACGTGTGTCGCTACTGCTGTCCTGAGATCAGTGACCGTCGGGCGTCCTGGAAGTCCCATTGAGCTCCAGGCACACTGGGAGTACCAGCTGAGCTTCGTGATCCGTGTCTGGTTGATGCTGAAGAACAGGAAGTTGCATCATGGGTTCAGTGTTCTGCGGATCCCCAGCCATCGGACAAACCAGCTGAACTCTGTATGGTTCAGGAAGAGCTGGGCAGCTCCGAACGCCCGGTTTGTTTTGTGGTTCCTCACCTGAGGAGAGATGAGATCATTAGCTCCATGCCTGGTTCTCTTCCTGGAGCTCCACTCTAAGCAGTTTCAAATTACCTAGATGGGATGGTCTAAATGATTTTGTCACCTTCTTTGAGACCTATTCAAAACCAAAGATGAAGAGAGAAAGAGCAAAGGTCCAGAGTGAGTAAAAGTCAGAGAGAGCAAAGGTCATTTTCAAACAGGGTTTTCTCATGTCGGTTACATCTGGAATCTCTCCTGTTCCTCCCTTTCTAAACATTTGAACAAAGACCCTAGTTGTCAGAAAGATTTTTTTTTCACCTTGACCTTGTTTTGTTTTTCTCCAGGTTTAAGTGTCTTCCTTACCCCTAGAAAATCACCAAAGAATTTGACTGAACAGACAGAACGTATCTTTTCCATCCTGTTTTTTATCTGAACTGCCGAGCATCTGTTTCCTTTATGAGCGATTCACTAAAAAACTGATTCCTGCATTAAACCTAAAGTAACATATAGGCAATTTGGAACCCAATGTTCTTATTTTAAAACGCTGATGATTTTATACATCCATCCATTTTCTTTACACCCTTGTCCCTCAGTGGGGTCGGGAGGGTTGCTGGTGCCTCTCCAGCTAACGTTCCAGGCGAGAGGCGGGGTCACCCTGGACAGGTCGCCAGTCTGTCGCAGTTTTATATATTGTACATATGGTTAAGTTTAAAACTAGCATATTTTAATTTTATTTTCCTCAGTAGTTCCAGTCCTCAGCAGAAGCTCATTAGTGAAATTAAAAGTTGTATCAAGCTTCATATCAGGAAAAGGAGTTTTCAAACAAAGAATTAAAAGAGATTGGTGAAAAAGCAGAGTTTTAAAAACAGCACTCAGCCTTCAGAGGAGCAATCAAGTAACTGCAGTGCATTCTGGGTAAAACTTGCGGACATGTTTGTAGTTCTCATCTGATTGAACCGTTCCAGTGCTAGGCAGGGGTCACAAGTGGGAATAAAGGCTGAATCAAGCTTCATGTCAGAAAATAAAGAAATTAAAAAGGAAATAAAATAACATGATGAAAAAAGGACTCCACAATCAAAATTCCAATCTCCAGAATAGGAAACAAGCAATAACCTTGCATCCTGTGGAAGCTCAGAGCAGAGACCTAAAGCTGAGCAGGGTATGTGTATTTGATCTCGGGGTAGCCATGTTTGTGTTTGGTGATGTGTTTAATGTATTTATTTCCTTTAGCTCCACAGATAACGCTCTGTTTGGCAGGCCGATAAACCTTTCTGTCCAAAACTCTTAGTGAAGTTCCCAGACCTGGCAGACCCATTTCTCCTAATAAAAACAACAAGAGACATCAAGCTGGGAGAGGAGATCTACATGGACTATGGGGTGAGGCAGCACTCGTTTGGGTTGGACGGCCAGGGGATGATCTTAGCTGGATGGGTGAGGTTTGCTCACCTCCCCCCAAGAGAAATAGTTTAGTCTTATGTTGACAATGTTCTATTCGATAATTTATCAGTTAACATTTTAATTTTAATTTCTTTGACTGTGGTGTAGTAAAAAGTTCAGTTTTTGAAGTTTTAGTGTAATTGCTCTTTTTTCTGTACTCCAAAGTTCAGTATGACTTTAAATTGTGTTGTTGCAATTAAAGTTTTTGTTTTGTGCTGCTGATCATTTTTTTTCTTCTGGTCCTGGATACAAGACGGTTGACTAACCATGGTACAGGATGTTTTCCTTTTGCATTTGTTTTAAACTTTGGCTTTGAGTGTGTGTAAAATGTTTGGTCAAAAGGCCAAGGCAGCTGACCTTCTTTGCTGTGTAGAAGAATATAATTATGTTAATAGTTAAAAGTTATGTTGATTCACATTAAGATGTTTTTACTGAAAAGGAATGTACTGTGTCAAATGTACTGGGTCAATCTGTTGTTTTAAGTTGTTGTGCAAGAAACTTCTGGCAAATGTCCTTCCTGCTTGCGCGCGAAGAAGTCGGGCTGAACTGGAAAATAGGAAAATAATCTTTATTTAGACTAACAATTTGACTAATGGTCCTTTGAGGGAGCAGATTTAACTTCCACGAGGTCAGCCTCTGAATTCTCAGAACTTCCAACACACACCCAGTGTAAAACAGAGCCAGAAGCAAGAATCAGAACGCCATTGGTCAGAAGTTTCCAATACACACATTAGGACTGAAACGATATAAATACTCAAAGTCAGAACCAAGAGACAAGACATTTTGGATTCTGAGACGATGAAAATGTAATGTGTTAATCTGCAGATGTGCATTAAGTCTTCCTGGTTGTCTGTGAGCCGGAGAGAATTGAATTTTGTGTATCGTCTCTTAATTCATGAATTTAGGACCTTTAAATTCCTCCATGGCAGTGGAGGACATTTTGTGTGATTTCAACCCAAAAAAGTTCTTCTTTGGGCAGCTTGCTGTTCCTTTTATCGTCCACTAGATTCAGGCATTGCCATTTCAGGTGAAATCTGTATCGCTGTGACATGACAGCCATTTTCAACTTTAGCATTGCTTCCTGTTGGATAAAGATGGCCCAAATGAAACACACTGAGGTTTGTGGATTAGAGCTGAGAAAATGGAACATATTAAGAGGTCAGATTCCTTTTGCAAGATATTGTAAATGTCATGTTGGGTTCCAGTTTCTTTACCCACATACAGAACACCACCAGGAGAACAGATAATCAGATAAAGTTTATTTCAAAAATGATGAGAATGTGAGAATCTGAATCTGGTCCTTGGGAGGGGCTACAGGGGTTGTCTGTTTTCTGAAGAGTAGTGAGAGGAAAATGGTGTTTGAGGTCGTCAGAAAGATGGAATCTTTGAAACAATCAGAAAGATCTTACTTCTTTTAGGAGACTTTAACGTAAGAGGAGATACTGTGGGCTCCAGACAAATGTACAAATACATGAAAACAGAAATTAAAAATACTTTTACAAATAGATGGGCTGTTATTGTCCTTACAGCCTATTGCAATGTCATGATTGAATATATATACATGGATATCTTGTTTACTTAATATCATGCAATGTTGTAATATAATAACATTTGTAATTTGTTGTAAAATAAATGTTTTTTTAATTATTAATATTTGTCGGTCTGTTTAATTTGATTAGGTTTTGATCTGGATTGGGCTTTTTTGGAGAGCTCCATTTTCAATGACAGTCATATGCTGCCATCTAGTGGAGGGTTAGGCATATAGGATGAAGCCCACTTGCACATTACAGCAAATAAAATAAAATAAAAATGGTGGGGGGACAATCTTGGCCCAGAGAATATGTGGAAGGGGCCTCACATACCCTCCAAGTTTGGCCGGTATGGCTCCTTTGCTTGACACAACTGCCATTGACCTCCATTCATTTGAAGAATTGCTCACTCAAAACAACTCCAAAAATATAAGTGCTCTTTTCACCAAACTTGGTTTTCTATGCTCCGTCCACCCCTCTGCATGTGCCCACCACATTTGGTGGACTGAGCTAAAGACTCCCATTAATTTTTCTCTCTAGTCAGTCTGGCTAGGAATATAGAGCTGGGTTTTAACCCTCAGTGGCCTCTTACTTCAACTTAACCAGATTTTATTCCATTTTTATTTGTTTTTTAACGCTGGAAATAAATCACTCTTTACTTTTAAAATGCCATCTCTGAGCCTCTGCTATTTTACCAAAAATGTTTGTAAATGCCATTCTGAACATCAGAAATGGGCTTTAAAATGTCTGTCAGCATTTCCCAGAATGCATTGCATAGTAGGACTTCAAATTGTAGCTTGTAGTTCAACTGTTTTTGCTGCAAACCTTAACAAACCATATACTATTGTTATCAGAATGAGCTCAGCTGTTGAACTGGATGACTTAGAATGAACTTGGAAACATGTAGAAAATCGGCACCATGATTCAGAATGGGGTGCATTTTGTTGAACTGCTGCCTGCTGATCATAGATGACATCCCATGGTGGCAGCTTTGGGTAAGTTAATGTGGTCATGTACTCTTTTTGGATCACATAATACTGATCATTCTAGAGGTCTTGCGGTGTATGATGGCACTAGAATGACTCTTTACTCATACTGGGGTGATGAATCCCAGCAGGTACCTAGAGACCTGGAAGGCAGCAGCTTGCTGTGGCTGGTCCAGGTTCTCCTTCCTTGGGAGGATGGCTGGGTGGTAACACTTTGCTTTTGTTCATTCCTCTTGGTGGCACTGTAGCATGGGGAGCTGTAACAACATGGTTGAGTTCTGCTGGTTGCTAGCTTGGTGGCAAAGGTGAGTCAGTTCCCCACCAAGCAGACCGTCGGCACTCAACCCAGACCAGACCAAAAGAGAATCAACGGAGAATGCTTCTGCTTCCTGGGCATGCTAGTTCCACCTTGCGGTGTTAACGGATAGCGTGTTTTTGAAACCAGGGGCACGGTACGTATCAGCCTTCCCAGGTTCCGCCTATAGGAACAGCACGTGGGAAAGGTGACTCTAGGACTCAGGAGTCTTAAATGCAGTCCAGTCTTCTAAGAGGAATAGCCTCACACACAAACATGCACGCCAACTGGTATTCTGTCTTCAATCTTACAATTCCACTCCCAACCGCAAAAGGAATGAATGTTAATTTCAGGAAATCTTCAGCTTAAAGGTCTGCTAAACAGCCTTACCCTCCTAAGAGCTGAGCTCTTGTAGTATTAAATCCTTTGATTTTTGCCATCATTAGGTCCCAATCTGCCCAAATGTAAAATTTGTTTTACATGATGTAGTTGAGAAATTATGTCCACATATGAGGACACTCAATTTAAATTGCAGAAAACATTCTCACAATTAATGAAATCCAAAACTTTTCTTTAGCATTATTTCTGAGTTCAGAAACAAAATGATACAGTAGTTGTGACTTTCAGCAATGTGGCCCATTCAAAGTACTACTAATGGGTATGGGAAGACATAGGTCCCTAAAGTTAAATCCCTCAAAGTAAATTGCATTGCTGCTGTTAACAGTTGATTTCAATTTCTGAATGTTATGACACTTGAAGCATTTAATTGTCTTGATCTACAAACTATTTTTTGTCTTATAGATCATAATTACTTATCTGTAAACAGCCTTGTAACAATTGCAATCTGCCTGTAAGCAGAGCACCTTGCAAATAAAACTGCACTCAATTTGTTCTGATGTGCTTTTTGTTGGGATTTTATTTATTTTGTTTAATTCTCTAGTGAGTCTCCATGTTCTCCTGTCCTCCCCTTGATTGTTCCTAGTTGTCTCATTCCCTCATTATTCTCCCTCTGTATTTAAACCCACATGTTTTCTTTGTTCCTTGTCAGGTTCTTTAAGATGTAGTTCCAGTTCCTTGTTAGCCAGTGCTACCAGTGTGAGAGCTTTACTCTCTGCTCAACTGTGTAGCCTGTGTGTTGGATCTATTATAGCTTTTTCATTAAAATCAACTTTTTTTCATCCATCTCTCAACCTGGTCCTATGACTTCTTCCTCACTGCACCCCAATCTAATTCATCACACTTATACTCTGCATTGCATTTTTCAAGTTTGCCACCTTTAGCATATGGGCATTAGCCGTTCCGTGGACTTGGTCATGAAGCAATGCCTTCACTGGGTGCTTCTTCTATTGGAGTAAAATGTCTGGGTCCAATTCCCACTCTGAAAAGTCAGTTATCAAGCTAAGCCAAGACAATTTTGGCTACTTCCATGCAAAACTGCATGATGCTCTTTGTTTGCCACACAGAGGTCTTTGCAGCCAGCTATTGGCCAAAGCCAAATCTGTAATTGGTACCCTCAAAGTCCATTTCTTGCCACTTGTGTGGTTGAAACTCATTAGAAGGTCAGTTACACACATCTTGGAGTTTTATATATACAGACAATAATTGGTTGTGAGATGGTCACTTGTATCAGTTTGACATCTTTGTTAGGTGTCTTCTGGCTCTTGCATGAACAGTAGATATCATTGGTAGTGGCACATTACAATACCATTTTACCATGTAAATGTATCAATACTTGGTGTAACTTGTGTTGTGGAATCTCCCCCAACCCTCTTCATTGCTTTAGTTGGTAGCTTCATCAAACTGATTATTACACTAATAACCTTCATCCATTTTATTGTAATGCATTCCTCACGTTTGGTCGATTTAAAGATCCAATCTCATTAAACCTTGGCTGCAGAGTCTGAGACAAATGACCCATCACCAAGCCTTCCAAACCCATATTCTATATTGTCAATCTTTGATCTTCCCCATCTAATCCCAGTAACCCAATCGCTTTTCACAGACTAGCGCTCTAGAAAAATTCCCTACCCTAAATCTAGTAAATATCTTTGTAGATTTATCTATGAATCATGCAATAGCTGTTCTAGAAGAGTAAACTAATAAAACCACCCTACAATTTAATTCTCACATTTTATGACATTTATAATACCCCTACAAGACTAATTCTCAATGTTCATTACTTTGGACATTATTTGAAATGGGATCAGTCTAATATTTCAACATGTGCTAAAGTTAAAGCTAGAATTAAAACTAGCATAATTAAACTGATTTGACTACATAGGCCTCAATTTAGGTTGGATTTACTCATAGTTTAATCAATGTATAACTTAATCAACAGAACACTTCAATCACACTGGGAGGAGGCCTCAGAGAAGACCCAGGAGACGCTTGAGGGACTGTCTCGGCTGACCTGGAAACACCTTGGGGTTCCCCTGGAGGAGTTGGAAGAAGTGGCTGGAGAAAGGCAAGTCTGGGCCTCCTTTCTGAAGTTGTTGCCCCTGTGACCTGACCCTGGATAAGTGGAAGAAAATGGATGGATCCCAATTTAATTCAAATTAGTTTAATCCTTAGATCACATTCTTAAGAGTGTATTTCATATATTCATCTGTATTTCATATATTCATCTGAACATGTTTTACTTCATAACCAAAGTAGAAAACTAATCTGAAAATATTGAGTAACAGATGTTTTGGCATTGAAACTGCTCATGTCTGTTTTATAAGAGTTTGAAAATATTCTATGAAGTGTGCTAATTTTTCTAATCAAAATCCAGATTGATGTACTGGGTCATTTCAGTGGTCAGGAAAGCTCTGTGGTTCAAAAACCAGTTTGAGGCAATTTGAAATTAAAAACATGGATAGCTGATAAACTGGTCCCATTTTCTTTAGTAAAATGTATCTGTATGAAAATGAACACATCTGTTGTTCCTGCCTTGCGAAAATGCAGGGAGGATTAGATGGGAACTGTTAACTGATTCGCAGTGGTTTCTAAAGGTACATTTTTGTATTTTCTAAATTTTATTTTGTGGCTTTTGTTCATGTTTAGCTGTTGTGATTTCAGACTTTATTCTTCGAATAAAATTCATAACTATTAAGAAGTTGAATGGTGACTTCTTTATGGTTTCACTTTTATACACATTAATGGATCTGGGTAGACAACATAACAGTTAAATTTTGTTGAGAAATAACATTTTTACTATCTAAGTACTTGTATCCACATATTGGTAAATAATTTTAAGAAGCATAGTAAATTATATATTTAAGACATCACATCAAACAAGACTTTACATTTCTGAACAAAAATGAGCAATAAAATTTCATTGTACCAGAATATAGTTTAATTCGCATGTTTCCATGCAAACTTGGGTCTGTCACCAGCCATTTTGGCTGTAACCTTTAATGTCTTATATTCTACCACTAATGTGTGGGAGTGAAATTCCATCATGTGCTGATGTCCACACAATGTGGATGTGAAGTTGTAGGAGTACAATCTCCACATCAATTTGAAGGTGGTCCCTTTAAATTAAGTGCAAGTGCATGTGAAGACATGTGGAAGTAGAGGTTCGGCCAAATTTTTCAGTGTAATTTAGTCTTCACACTAATGGTGTGAATTTTCACATTATCAGTGCTTAGGGTTAGGACGTGAGTTGCGGGTTGGAGCAGGGTTTGGGTTCAGGGTCAAAGGTCAGGAACCAAAGTATTGGTCCCATGACCCTCTTCCTCTCACCCTCTTCCCCACCCAGGTGCACTGGCACGTTCCGCCGGGAAGATCCACATCGGAATCTACCTCTCATTAAGACCTTTGGGGATTCTGGTGTCCAGCCTGCGGATCCAGAGCCTTTCAGCTCTCCTCCTCTGGGCTGGAGACCATGCTGGATTACATTCCAGCACCAGGGCCGAGACAGAGGTCCAGTCGTGTCTGATGAAATGTTGAGTTAGGGGCACATGGGTCTTTTTTTGTTTTTGTATATTATGTCTATGTTGGATGAAACGGGTGAGGAGAGTGTTTCCCGTCTCGCCCACATAATTTATTTTACAGATCCGACATGTGATTAAATAAACACAATTTTTTGATTTAGGGTGTCCTAATTGGTCCAATTTGAAAATTGTGTTATTGAATTTATTTTGTACCCAACTCAACTGTTTGAAAAATTCACTCTGACCTTTCACCTTAGGCCTCTCCAGAGGTTTTACTTCAGCTTTGACGAGGAAATCCCTCAAATTTTTGTTTCTTTTGTAGGCCGCAATTATTTTGTAGTTTTGTAGTAAAGAGGCTTCTGATTGGAATTTAGCAAAGTTCTGTTTGATGTTATACACAAATTTACCTGCTGAAGTGGTGAAAGTAGTAATCAGAGGAATCATTGGAGATGGATCGGGGGGTCTGGACTCCAGGAAGTTCTTCCTACATGCCCTGAGGAAGGTTCTGGAGTATCCTCTCTTGGTAAGTGCAGAAAACAGGATCTTAACTGCCTCCTCAAAGTCTGTTTTCTGCGTGCATATTCTGTGGAATCTGAGGAGTTGTGACTTAATGAGGCCGGCATAAGTGTGCCTTGGATGATAACTTGTTTTAAATAAAAGGGCATGTGTGTCTGTTTCTTTGAAAAAAACCTTAATATCCAATTTATGTGTTGTGTCAAAATTTGTACCTTTAAATGTGGTTGTGTCCAGAAAGTCCACGGCTTTAACGCTCGTGCTAGACTTGACCGTTATGGATGGATTATGTGTATTTAGGTGATGGAGGAACTCATTAAATTCTGCTTCCGAGTGAGTCCAGACCCCCCAGATGTCATCCAGATACCTGTAGTAGAACAGGGGAGTCTTTCTGCAGGTGTTAAGAGCACTCTCCTCCCAGTCAGCCATGAAAATATTTGCATAAGCAGGTGCAAATTTCTTACCCATGGCTGTGCCCTTAATTTGCAGGAAGAAGTTTCCATCAAATATAAAATCATTCCTTTTCAGGTTGATCTCTAATAGTTGTATTAATTCACGATCTGGCCTCCTCGAATCTGGATATTTCAAAAATATTTTTTTAATGCAACTAATTCCTTCATCTATATCAATATTGGTGTACAAACTGTCGATGTCAATTGTAAATAGAATAGAGTCCTGAGGTAGAGAAATTAATTTGATTTTTTCAATAAAGTCATATGTATCTTTAATGTAGCTCTTGTGTAGTATGGACAGAGGATATAAATAATAATCAATAAATTCAGCCGTATTATATGTTTCACTCCCACAGTCTGAGACTATTGGCCTTCCGTGGGGGATCTCATTTTTCTTGCTCCAGGCCTCTCTTTTTTTATGTATTTTTGGGAGCAGATAAAATCTCCTTGCTCTGGGTTCAGGAGGACCAAGTAAATAGGACTTTTGTTTTGCATTAATAAACTTCTTCTTGTGCAAGCTTTCTATTATTTTAGTTATTAGGGGGGCAGTTTCTTTATAAATTGGGGTATCTAATTTCTTATAATATGTTTCATTATGTAATTGTTTGTAGCCCTCCCATAGGTACTGTTCTCTGTCCATAATCACAATAGCACTGCCTTTATCAGCAGGTTTGATTATAATGTTATTATTATTCATTAATTCTTTTAGTGCTTGAGTTTCTTCTATACTTAGGTTAGGTATGGTTTTATAAAATTTAAAATCATTATCTAGATAATTTAGGTCCTTAGAGATTAATTTTTCCACCTCAGGAGGAAGAGCGGTGATTGGAGGAGACCAGTTGGATTCAGGTAAGAAAGGTAGTTGTTTATTGCTGTCATTAGACACCTCATCTTTGTAATATACTGCCAACTTTATTCGTCTGTGATACCTTTGCAATTCAAACCTCATTTGCATTTTGGTTATCTGTTTATTATCAACCTGACTAGGAATGAAAGTTAGACCTCTGCTCAAAAGAGAACTCTGTGCATCACTCAAAACAAATGATTTCGAAAGGTTACAAATATTATTCTGTACAATCTGAGGGTGCCCTTCCTTTTCAACAAGGCTTTCAGGGCAATCTATTTTAACCACTCACCCCAGTGGCTTAGCAGACGTGATGCAGTGGCCTTGGTCCAGTGGATATGGTCCCTGGCCACCGTGAAGGACGACTTCCTCAGTGCAGGGATGTAGCCGGGAAGCTGCATGATGTGGGTGTTGAGGTGAGAGAGAGTTGCCTGTTCTTGTTGAGGCAGAGCAGGTGAGAAGTTGACCTCAGGAACAAACACATCCGCATTTGGACATTTGGTCCTGGCTGCTCTCACCGCTGCCTTCATCTCTCTCACCAAAGCTTCCTTGTTCCTCTGGGATCTATGATTGATTCCCAGGGAAAGAATCAGGCGTTCCACACCCTCGTTGATCGGCATCCTCCCCAAAAGGTGTGTCAGATGTCTCCATCTGGCACCGGAGAAGCTGACAACCTGCAGGTCTGGGCTGCTCACACTGGGAAATCTCGCCACGTTGGAGTCTCCCACGATGACGTACTTCCTGTCGAGGTTGAGGGCCCAGTTCCTGGTCTTGTTCAGGACACCTTCCTGCCTTGCTGCCATCATGGCCTGGTTCACTGCAGGCTCTGCAGTGCTGCGGGAGGAGGAGATCGAGGCCGGAACACCAAAGGTGAGCTTGCGTTGGGTGCTGACCTGAAGTCTCCTTTGGATGGGAGCCTGCCTTGGTCGCAGTGAAGCCAGCCGTCCTTGAGATGCCAGGTCAGAGGTCAAGGAGAGAGGAGGAGAAGGTCCGGTGGTCAGACCCGGAGTTGCAGCCCTGTATTTCTGCCGTTCCTCCTCTATAAACTCGGCCACAAATGTGATGTCATCATCCAGCGAAGGGGTCCTCCTTCGTGGTGGCGGAGAAACAGATGCTTGTGGCTCCCTCGGGGGGACAGAGGTGGTCTCTCTGGGGGGAGCCTGTTGACGTTGGGGCAGAGGAGTGACGTCATCAGATGGATGAGGGGGACTGTTGACATCTCCATCAGATGTGTAGGGTGACCAGATATTCTGGATGGGTTCTGTCATGGTAGCTGTGGTTGACATGACAGGCTGGGGGGGAGGGAGTGGAGATGGGGGCGAGGAGTGAGAGGTTGTCGGCTGGGAGGGGGACCGGTGAGTCAGGTCATAGTCCCCATCATCTGTGCCCGCCGCTTGATCCTGTGAAGCACGTTCAACAGGCTCACTCTCTTCCTCTGCAGCTTGTTCTGGACATCCTCCCACATCTGCATCTGGTGGTTGAGGAGATGGGTTGGCTGAGGAGGAGGAGGAAGAAGAGGAGGAGGCAGGAGATCTGGAGGAGGAAGGAGCATCCTCATCATCATCAGATGCTAGGAGGTAGGCCTGCACCTCGTCTGCTACTCCCAGATTAAATCTCCTGCCGAGGTTGCGTGTGGCCCACTTCAAAGCAACCTCCAGTGGCTGTAGCATGTCTCCTCCCATGGACCGGAGACGTTGTTTCTCCTCCTCTCTCACCTCCTCGTAGTGCTGCCTCAAGATGCACATCGTGTTGAAGGCCCAGTTCCTAGCATTCCCATCAATCAAATCCCGTGTTTTGATGGACGGGTTGGCAGGTTTGATTGAGGTTGCCAGGTTGGTGGTGATCCGCTGAATGGCCGGCGGATCACGGTCTTTCTGGGACACATTATTAAGGTGGTGGGTGGCTTTGAGCAGCCTGTGTAGAGCTCTGACCTTGTCCGTGAAGTCCGGGTCGTTGGACTGCTGTTGGTCGGTGCGGTTCGGTCTGCTCTGCGGTGCGGGACGTTGTTGCTGTTGGTGCTGGTGTCCCCGCTGCTGCCTCCGCTGCTGCTGCTGTCTCGGTTGTTGCCACCGGTTCTGTTGCCGCGGTCCTCCGTTCCCATCCCAGCCCCGGGAGCGAGGACGTGGCTGGCGGTACTGGTTGCGGGGCTGTGAGCGGTCAGGTTGTTGCCAGAATCCTCCGTTTCGGCCAGAAGGATGTGGTCCTCGGCTTTGTTGGAAGCCCCTCTGCCGTGGACGGTACCTTCCGCCGTTGCTATGGGGACGGTGCTGGCTCTGGAAGCGCTGGTATGGAGGACCGGAGCTCCTGCTGCGATCCGCGGCGTAGCCTCGGGCCACCGAAGCATAGCTCGGTCTCCAGTTGCGCTGCGGAGGAGTCCAGTGGTTCTGCGTCTCACCGTGTGTCCAGTGGTCCGGA
>NC_088833.1:0-7500 GCF_904066995.2 Poecilia reticulata
TCCAGAACCAACAAACAGAACCAAAATCCAACCAGAACCAACATCCAATCAGAACCAACATCCAACCAGAACCAACAACATTTTGCTGGTTCCGGTCCCAGTCCTGGTTCTGGTTCCGGTCCTGTTACCAGTCCCTTCTGTGTGAGCAGGTGTGTCCTCACCTGGAGGAGGAGGTGCTGGGCAGCGGCCTCCTCATGGCTCCTGGACTCATGCTGTAGTAGGAGGAGCTGTCCAGGTCGGCCAGGGAGAAGTTGGGTCCGGTTCCGGCCGCGATGGGAGCTGCAGGACAGTACACAGGGAAAGACTGGGTCGGTCAGCAGGATGGACAGAACCGGGTTCTATCCTCAGTCCGAGGTCGCCTCAGTCATGACCTGAGACTCCTTCATCATCCTCATCTTCCTCTACGTGAACTCTGCTGAACAAAGGCCTCAAACCCAGACATCCCTCCATCCCCCCGTCCCTCCTCTTCATCACTTTATTGACACTGAGCATGATGGCGTGATGGGATGAAAGGAGGAAGAGGAGGAGGAGGAGTGACAGGACCTGCTGGGTAATTTTCTGCTGAGCTCAGCACCGTGAGCTCAGCCCATCTATCTATCACTGAGCCCTGCAGAGATAGTTTACACACACACACACACACACACACACACACACACACACACACACACACACACACACACACACACACACACACACACACACAGAGAGAGCTCTCCTAACAGGGAAGCAGCAGTGTTCATGTTTCCACATCATCAGTGTTTCACAGCCAGCCTGGACAATCCAACGTCAATAATAATAATAATAATAATAATAATAATAATAATAATAATAATAATGACAACAGCACCGAGCTGGGAAGCTCATCAGAACCAGAACCCAGAAGTACTTCCAACATTCCTGAACAGCTTCCAAGTTTCTCCTGCTCATTTCCAGCATTCCCAGTTCAAACTAGGAGCAGATCCCAGAACCTCCCAGATGGGATGATGGAGCAGGAAGAGATCTGGACCGGATCCCTGAGGAACGCCTCCTCCAGGTCCAGCCTGGTTCTGGTTCTGTCAGTGAAGCTGGTTCAACTCAGAGCTCTTGGACCATGGTTACCATGACGATGGTTATCATGAAGATGCTCTCTGCTGCGGTGGAGCAGCGGACCATCTGCTGCTGGCACCTGACCAGGTGTGTGTGTTGCCCAGGGCAACAGAGGGCAGGACAGAGGAGAGGAGGAGGAGGTCCACCTGACTGACTGAGTGAAACCTGTCAGTGCCAACGCCGAGCCGCAACCAGCTCAACATGCACGCCCACAGCGACGTGCACAGCGACGTGCACGCCCACAGCGACGTGCACAGCGACGTGCACGCCCACAGCAACGCCCACAGCAACGCCCACAGCAACGCCCACAGCAACATGCACGCCCACAGCAACGCCCACAGCGACGTGCACGCCCACAGCAACGCCCACAGCAACGCCCACAGCGACGTGCACGCCCACAGCAACGCCCACAGCAACGCCCACAGCAACATGCACGCCCACAGCGACGTGCACGCCCACAGCAACGCCCACAGCAACGCCCACAGCAACGCCCACAGCAACGCCCACAGCGACGTGCACGCCCACAGCAACGCCCACAGCAACGCCCACAGCGACGTGCACGCCCACAGCAACGCCCACAGCAACATGCACGCCCACAGCGACGTGGACGCCCACAGCAACGCCCACAGCAACGCCCACAGCAACGCCCACGCCCACAGCAACGCCCACAGCAACATGCACGCCCACAGCAACGCCCACAGCGACGCCCACAGCGACGTGCACGCCCACAGCGACGTGCACGCCCACAGCAACGCCCACAGCAACGCCCACAGCAACGCCCACAGCGACGTGCACGCCCACAGCAACGCCCACAGCAACACGCCCACAGCAACATGCACGCCCACAGCGACGTGCACGCCCACAGCAAACCCAGTTTTTTCCAGCTTTCTCCAGACTGAGCCTAACCAAGATGTTCCGGTTGGACCCAGACCCTGAGGACGACCCAAGCTGACAGCTGGCCCACATGTTGAGAACCCGATCAGAACCCGCTTCGTTATGACAGGAGCCAGAACAGACCTGGACAGGTTCTTCAGAACTTCTGGTTCCTCCGTTCTGGAGCGGCTCACCACAACCCAGGGCAGAACCTATAGAAGTGGTTCTGTTGGTCGGTTCTGGAGCAGCTGGACCGGGCCGCTGCTCGCTCTCTGCTGCTTTAATAGGATATTGATCGACAGGGAGAGATTCGATTGGCTGCCAGGGAGTAATGGCTGCACAGCGCCAAGGTCACTGCTGCTCTGTGTGTGTGTGTGTGGGTGTGTGTGTCAGCTGTAGCTACTGCTGGACTCAGTCCAGGTGAGATCCCACCTGGATCTGGGACTCGGTTCTGTCAACTGTCAGAACCAAGAGGAGCAGAAGCAGAGAGGTCTCACTCTGAGCAGGATTTAGGAGCTGAGAGAAGTTTCACTGGTGACCCGGTGACCGGTTCACCGGGTCATCAGCTGGGATGACCCGGTCCACACTGGATCTGTGACCCGACCAGAACCGCAACAAGTGGATCAAAGCAGCATCAAGCACCTGGAGGTGGTTCTGTGCCATTCTGGAACTATCCGGGCTCTTCACAAGAGCAGAGAGAGAAGAAGAAGACCTGGTGGCCGACCTCATCACAGAACCGGGTCAGAGCGACACATGAACTGATTCCCTGGTGACCTGGGTGAACTGAACTGTTCGGTGAGCCTGCAAGACAAAACTCAGGGCACAGAACTCCGAGACGGAGCCGCATGATTGGTCGGAAACCAGGAAACACCAGTTTTACACGCAGGACTGAACTGGTTTAACTGGTGCTGCATTACTCTTCTTCTGATGCTAACGCTGATGTGACCTCACGCACGCGCACACACACACACACACACACACACACACACACACACACACACACACACACACACACACACACACACACACACACACACAGCATGCACTCTCCTGTACTCTAATCTATAAGTGATTCTTTCAGAGCTGCATCGCTGCAAATGTGCTGACCCACACAATACACACACACACACACACACACTGACAGGCTTTGTTTTGGTGTGTGTGTGAAAGAGACGATGTGTGTTTGAGCTTCAGGAGCCGCAGCAGAAACATTTAATCTGCATGGAGCTAAAAACCATCCGACATGGATGAAGAAGTTCTCTAGCTCCCTCCAGCAGAGGGAGCTAGAGAACAGAAAAACTGCTCAGACATCAGATGGACTGCAGACCAACAGCTGGTTTCCATGACAACTGTCCTACAGCTGTGGTTCATAAAGGAGCTCCTCCAGGCTGTGTGCTTACACCTGTACTTTCCTCCAGCCCAGGTGAACGGGGGCAGATAAAACATGAAACTGGAGCAGGTCTGGTTCTGGTTCTGGTCAAAACTGGGAGTAACAGAATGATCGAGAACTAAGCAACAAAAGATGAACTAAAAATCCATCCGAGTTGGAATAAAATAAAAATATTAACCTATTGGAACAGAATTTATTAAAAATAAAATGAAATAAAAATATTTAGGAAGACAAAATAATATAAAACACAAGGAAAACAGAAAAATATAACAATACAGTTAATAAAAGCACAAATTAAATAACGATGAAAATTTAAAAGTTTAATAATAAAATAATAATTTGCTGAGCCAATCACAGAGCAGCTGCCACTAAAGGACCAATCAGAGAGAAGGAAGAGAAAGAGCTAGACTCACTCTGGGAGACTCGGACGAGTTCGGCCACGGTGAAGACTCCAGGTGTGACAAAGCTGTCCTGGAATCCCAGGTGACCTGAAGACGAAGAGGAGGAGGAGGAGTTCACTGATCCTGCTCTTCAGGTGGAACATCACAGGTTTCCATGGAAACATCCAGGATTACTCAGTTATTGTGAATCGGTCCAGTCCCATTTATAACAGAGCCATTGGTATTAGCGCAGCAGTGAGAGGAAGCTGAACAGAACCGGCTCCGTGTCTGGATGTACAGATCCGAACCAGCTGAGTGGATCAGTTATCAGAGCCAGGACTTTATTTAAAAAAATAACAGTAACACTTTATTTGACGGGGTGTGAATAAGACTGACATGACATAACACCTGTCATGAACATCAGTAAGTCTTCATGAATATTAATGACTGTAAATCAAGACACTCTTAATACAAAGCTGACATTATTCACAATGTCTTTATGACAACTTGACATTAACCAAGAAATCATCATGTCATAAATATGTCATAATGATGTCTTTAAGTGTTATTACAGTGTCCAAAGCTTTAATGAAACAGTAATTAATATTTCTCCCTACCGGAAATAAAGCGGAACAAGTAGAACCAACAATGATTTCATGAAGCTTTATTACAATGTCAAATGATTTAATAACAGAGTCATTGATAATTCCTCTTACATCAAGTGGAACAAGTAGCACCAGTTATAAAGATGTCATTAAGTGTCATTACAATGTCAAATGCTATATTAACATAATCATTAATGTTATCTTACCTTGAGTGAAGTGAAACACACTGAACTACTTATAACCACCATCATAGCTGCAGAACAAACCCTTTGTATATTGGAATGTTGTTGTGTTAATTTTCTGGGAGCAGCTCTTTAAAGGTATCCGGAAATGCTCAGAAATTATAGCTGTTCTTGCAATGGTTGTGGTCAGTGTTAATCACGGTGAAAGTCTTTTCATGAATTCAAACTTGGTCAATCTCTTCTGGACATCCTCATAGTTGGCGATGACTCAATCCACTGTGGTCACTTCAAAAAAAGGAACAAAAACAAATAAACAAAAATTGTAATGTGATCTTAATTCAGCATTTATTTAAATACCATTCCAAACATGTTCCTTGCTGCACACTGTCAGAATGGTAGACAAATGCCTAGTTAACATGGCTGGTTGTTATAAAGTGCAATACAATTATTTCTTAATACAAGTAGCATAGTAACTAGAGCTGAACAAAATTATTCTGATCAAATATTTGTCTGGCAGAAGTTCAGAGAGACTGTTGTTGTTCAGATTGCATCATTTAATGTATAGTTTTAGGCACATGAGCGAATCTTTCCACTTACTGAGCATTCTAAATTATTTCCAACCAGATACTCTGACTTATTGATGTTTGCAAGAAGCTTATTAATAAATAAATAGATTTAACACCAGTTTTACATTTGACAACAATTAGTTGTTGATTCCTGCTCCCCCTTCCCCACTTACCTGGCTGTCCCACCCCACTTCACCTGGAGAAAATAGTAACACCAAAACAACTTACCTCATTTTCTTGGGGAATATTTCATCTGCTTCTTTCTCTTTGGTGTAACAGGATCTTCTTTCTCTGGTGGCTGCTCCTCATTATCATCCTCCACACTCGTAGCATGTCTTCATTAGCCAACTTTGTCCCCCCACCATGTGTCCTTAGGCTAGTCTGGGTCTTCATGTGGCTAAAGTTTCCAAAGCAAAGAACAAAAGCACTGCGTCACACCAGCCAAGTTGCTAAATAATGCACATAAAGAATAACTTTGACTAACATATTAGCTTTTAATTTGCTAGATTAAAATTGGAGGGAAAAAACAATTTGCCTGTCTATGTTTAATATTGAGGGCTAAAGTTACAGTAATGAAGTTTAATAACTTTAGCTAACATTAACTTACAGCAACGTAGGATTGGCTAGAATTGCTCATAGCTAACATTACAGAGAAAGAACATAGTCAATGTTATTTTCTAAAAAAAAAAAAGAAAGGTAAAGTTAATAAGACACATACCTCATATGTATTAGGTGACAAATTCCGGCTTCTTTTTAAACAGGAGGTCTGGCCGTTGTTCCGCACAATATGGAAGATTTCTTCTTCATCGACATACTGCACGCCTGTTCGTGCACTGCTGCCTCTCACTGGTGGAGATGGGGTACTGCACTACTTAAAACAGCCTTAAATAACGTTTCAAATGCAAAGTTCTTAAGTGCTTTGCAGACATCTTGCTGTAAAACTTTAGGATCAATTAAATTAAGAAATTTAAGACTAAACAAAAGGGCAGAGCAATAAAATATTACAAAATAAAGCTAGATAATTTTTAAAGTTTAATCAGTAATACTTTTATAACAAATTTATGTTAGATCATGATTTCTTGGTTAATGTCAAGTTTTCATAAAATAGACATTTTGAATAATGTCAACTTTGTATTAAAAGTTTCATAATTTACCAAATGACACTTTGACTACAGTCATTAATATTCATGAAGACTTACTGATGTTATGCCGTGTTTGTGACAGTCATGTCAGTCTTATTCACACCCCGTCAAGTGTTACTAAACTAACTACATCAATTTTATTGCATTAAAACTTTAATGTAATTTTTAAATTTTCTTCTTTTTAACAAACAAAAGTCAAAGGTTGGAACCTTTGACTTTTGTTTGCTCCTTGATGTCTGATTCTCAAAGTAGCATTTGCTACTCCTGCAAATCTCACGCGCAGCTAACCGCTAACAGCGATGGACGCGGCTTCTCGGTTCATTCTTGCTTCTACATGATCTGATGCTGGAAAACATTACTGCTGCTAAAAGCAGTTAGCCTATCAGGAGCTATGCTAGCTCAAAGTAGCATCTGAAAGCTAAACATGTAGCAGCTAATGCTAATGTCAGCGTCCACATTTCTAAAGAAGCTCCATGAATGATCGGAAAAACTCTGGAAAGTCGAATGGAAAGGAAAACACTTTGCTCCGATCTGATGGAGAACCTGAAATATGTCTGATGTTCGGCTCTGATGGACATTCACTCAACAACTTAGCAGCAAAAAGGCCTGGGGATTAAAAATCATGTTTATTTTGTTGATACATAGTTTAATTAAAATGCAATTAATTAATTAGACCATGAAATTAAATACATAAAAATTTTTTAATCCAGACCCCCATTAATTACTACACCTTTCCTGCAGTGACGGTGGGCGGAGCTATTAGTGACAATGGGCGGGGCTATGAGTGGCAGTGGGCGGGGTTATCGGTGGCGGTGGGCGGGGCTATTAGCAGGCTGAATAACGATTCCCAGCTGTCGGCTCTAGAGTTTGTCTGTAACATGTAACGGAGCTGCGGTCCAGGACCAACACACACACAGATAAACCAGGAGGATTTCTTCACACACATAACTGCTCAGTAATATGTGAGATCAGACTCAGCCTGGCTCGCAAGTGTGTGTGTGTGTGTGTGTGTGTGTGTGTGTGTGTGTGTGTGTGTGTGTGTGTGTGTGTGTGTGTGTGTGTGTGCGTATCTCACCGTTCTCTGGCTGCTCCTTGATGTCTGATTCGCTGGCCTGGTTGGGGCTTTCTGATTGGCTGGTTTCTGGAGGGAAACAGAAAAACTACGATGAGGAAGGAGAGCTGGAAAACACTCAGTGAGAGGCACGGTGAGTTCACGGACAGCTGGGATGTTAGAGTTCTCTGACTCTTGAAAGCAGCAGCAGAACCTGGTCTGGTC